>NC_137551.1:38827391-38847391 GCF_963082525.1 Nesoenas mayeri
TGAGGGGATTTCCAGCCTTCTTTTTATTGAAGTAACATGGAAACAAATAAGACATTTCCCTCGGCTAGCTCAGATAAAGTGGACAATTACTATTGGCATTCCACATGTAAATATTTAACACTTCACAGCTAGTTTGCACCTAAATGCCCATTAGATGTTGCTACAAGCCTGGACACCATTTCCCAGCAGAGCTACCCGACCTTCCTGGCCGGGTTTATTGGATCAGGGCGAACACAAATCTTGTCCTAACTGGCAGCAGAGAGGGGACAGGGCTGGGAGATGCTGCCACCGGTGACACCGCCTGTGCTCCCGGGGACAATCAACTCGGCCGGCATCGCCGCCACGACTGCTGTTGATCAGGTGTCTGAGGAACCTGCGCTGTAGTTCATTAGTCACAATGATCAAATTTGCCGAGGCGGAGGAGCTGCCTCCCAGCGCATCGCGCGACCTGTTGGAATGTCCCTTCTCAGCGCTGCTCCCCGGAGCCGCCGCGGAGGGACAGCGGCCCCACGCCGCCCAGGCCTCTCCATCTTCATCTTCCATACCCCTATCACCCCTCTCCTTCCTCCTTGCCAACCCTCATGGTCCCCGCATCACCAGAGAGCCCATCTCCATCCATGGGCCAAGCCCAGAAACCGCAACCAGCACACGAGCAACAGGAACGATATTAAAACAACTTCTCAGAACGCTGACAATACGGCCTTCAGTATTTTTCTGGTTCCTAAACGTGCCGGGAAGGCTATCCTGTTTGCCGTTCCCATTAAAAAAGGGTAATTGTGGTCTAATCCTTTTATTTGGCACGATCACTGGTACAAATGTAACATGCTTTCTTACGATCCCGGTTTAATGAGCGGCTGGCTAATCCCATAACTTTTTTACTGTCTAAAAATAGCAACAAAGGTTTAAACATTAGCAACTATGTAGTACAAAGGGAAAAGCAATAAAAACGTTTAAATACCTATGTTTAATAAGCGAAATTACATCACTGTTTTTTCAGCTGCCACTTATAATGGTTGCTTGGAAATAGACGATAGTAACAAAAATGCAGCTTGTTTCTTCCTTCCCGTTTTTGGTGCACATTTTGTCCCATAAATAATCAGTATTTTGTGTGTCATCTCAGGAGTGGCAGCCGTGGCTCAGAAGCCAGCTGTGCATCCCTGCCGGCATTGTCCCGAGCGCACAGGACAGCACCGGGATGCTGCAGCACAGCAAAAGGACGTTCCCCAGCCTTTTCACGCTGTGCTCTGAGGAGGAAAATTCTGGACAGACAGACAGACAAACAGATGGACATTCAGCCTCATGAATACTGCCCCGCTGCATACCCAAACTACAAGCGATTTTCCACAGCGGTTCATTTTTCAAACACAATTAGTTTGCAGCAACACTATTGACCAACTAACGCTTGTTTGCCCAACAGCTGGGGCTGAGTCCCTGCTCCTCGGTGCCTCAGGACCCCAAGGAGAGGATGCTCTGCATTTTGGGGTGTCCCTGCCCAAGACCAGCTCCTCTGTGTGGGTGCTGGGGGGTGAAGGGTTCAGTCTGCATTAAGGCGCAAGGATCCTGTATCATTAGCAGCCTGATTATCTCTGGCAGCCCAATTAATTCAGGCCAATGGCAACTCCGCGTGTTTGCTTTTTCTTTCCCCAGTGCTTGATTTCTTCCCAGAGTTAACGAGAAAAAAAAAATGCATATCAGAAAAGCAGGAGGAATTCACCCCAAATTATCGAAAGGGGTTTTTGGGGCGCTGCGTAGGAAGCAGAGAAACTCGGAGGCGGATTCCAGGGGCCGCGAGCCCTTTGCAGCCAGGCAGAGCAGCGGAGGCTGGAGCTACTTTTATTGCTATTGTTTGTCTACAAACCTCCCCGTGCCAAACGATGATGTTGTCCAAAGCGAGCTGTTTGCTATTAATGACTCATGAGTACAATAATGCTGCCAGCCCCCTACTAGGTGTTTTGTCAATGCGCTTAAATTTCTAAAGTCTCGAACTGTTGCTATTTGTTTCCATCCATCCCCCAGCACTTTGCACAAATGTCTGTGGAGTACCCCGGCTCCAAAACCCTTCACTCTCAGCTCTGACCTTTGTGCTCTGGAAACAATTACTCCTGGAAAGCCTGTCAATATCATTATTTTTACAAGAAATCAATACGCTTCACAAAGTTAATGGGGGATTCAGGCAGCAAGTGTTTACCTTCTTACTGTCAGTGGTGCAGCGGGCTGTGCTCTGGCACAGATGACAGATTCGCCTCGACACCGAGCAGACAGTAAGCAATGGGTGTAAAGGAAAAATAGGCTGCAAGCAGGCGTGGAAAACGTCAGCTTCTGCAGGCATCTATGCTCTAACGAGCCAAAGATGTCAGGCTCTTGTAGTGTCCACTCTGGAGCAAGCAAAGAATACAGGGAGCTAATGAAAGGGGGATTAGGAGAGGGGTTGCCACTTCACAAACAGAAAGGAACCAGTTGGAAAACGCTGGGGGTAAATATCTGGGAGTTGTCTACGAGGGGCAAGGATTGTTCGAGCAGCCGGAATTGCTGCTGCAGCAAAGAACAGAAATCACACGTGAAAATACATTCTACAGATTCAGCCTGTACGTTGAATTTAGCCCATTTATTTCCTGGAGTTTAAATAGGAGAGAAGCAAATTTTGCCATATTTAGCTCAATTTCCTCTACAGAAACACAATGCAAGTGTAAGGTACTTTGTATGTACTGAATTTAAAGAAAAAGGAAAGTGATCACCCTAATGCCTTTGCAAGTAAAGATGCTACAGTTTGCTATTTTTATACTGCCTAATAAAAGACTCATATTGTTATTTTAAGGGTGTTTTTAAAATATTCACAGAAGCTTTAACTAAGCAATCCATTTCTCAAGAGCGTTACAATACAAGTGTGGCAAAATCACAGAAAATGCATTTTTAATACGCTAAATGGAAAAGAGGAAATATTTGCCGGAGCGGGCCATGACAAAACCTGCGCTCCCGAGGACGCTTCCTTCAGGCAGCCCTTCGAGCCTTCCATGTCACCACCACCCCTGCACCGGAATGTCACCAGCCCTGTGAACGGTGCCATTGCATGGCGCAGAGAGATGTGTTTTCAGAGTCATATATATATATATATATATATATGTATTGTTCTTGTCTTCTTGCCCCAGTTTCTGCTCCTGTGTTGTTCATTATCTGCACACCGGCTTGTCAGCGCCGCGGCTCGGAACGAGCCACAAAGCAGCTGCGGGGATCGCCGGCTCCTGACGTCACTCATTTTCCTGGCTGAAATCGAGCAAAAAATCAAAGCCTAACCAGCATCGTGCCATGGGCACGGGCAGGACCTGCAGAAAACCCCGAGCAGTCGCCAGCATGCCCAGCAGCCGCTGCACCCCGCTTCTCCAGCCCCAAAGGGAAGGGCGAGGTGACTCGGACACACATGGCAGGGGTTAAAAAATAAGGAAGAAAATTTCTCCAGCTTCTCCTCCGCTGCTATCAACAGTTTGGAATTTACACTCGCGCTTTACATCATTACCCCAGTCATTCACAGCTTTTTAAGGCTTTAATGCAAACCACATGCAGAACCAGGCCGGCAGCGGTGGGCCGGGCGGGATGGGAACGGGAACGGCGCGGAGGGGAAAACCAACAAACAGATCTCTTGTCTACAAAGCACAACTCAACACATTTTTCATGCATTGTGGCTCCTCCAGAAGCAGCAAGCTGTTTAAAAAAATACCTGGCCCAAATTGAGCATTTGCTTGACATGATGGAAAAGTGAGTGCTATTTTCTGTTATATTGCCCCTATTCTACATCGACAAGAATATATTTTTTTTTTGCTGTTCCCAACTGATTTCACAGTAGTGAACTCCGTTTATGAATTATCTGACACATTTCTTGCAATTCTTCTGACAACAGTGCTCAGTGGAAATTTCAAGGCACCTCTCTTCTGACAAGTAGAAATATCAATATTTGAATAAATTGTGGATTTTAAACTTCTCACTCTGATGCACCACAGCAAGGAAGACTGAATTTTTCTTTTACTGGGTCTAATCCCCTTGAGCCTAAAGGAAGAAATCTGTATGCAGCGTTTCATTACAAGAAAGCTGTACTGAGTGACATTTGAAGCACACATCTAAGTCGACCTGATGAAGTTTACTTCCTTCAAACAACAAATAGCAGCTTTGTATTATTTCCCCTTCTTGGGGGAAAAAAAAAAAAAAGCAAAAGCATGATGTCTGAGCAAAAAGCCGAAATGTTGATTCACAAATTGACAGGCCAATCTTTAAACAAATGTGTTTCTTGGGGGAAAAATGCAGCTTTGTTCAAGCTGAGCATTTTTCTTGTGCCTGACAGAAGCATTCCGGGGCTGATTAGAAGGAACTTGTTAGGGCTCCGTCTCAGACACTCTGACTCCACTTTTTAACAAGCATGCAAAGAAAACAACATAAAGATAACAAAACATTGTCATTACCATCTATGGGCTCTATTTGGGCCTTTTTTTTTGTTATGCTTATGCTCTGAAATGTCTCCCGGCTCATCTTGCACCCGGCCGCACCGGCACAGCGGGTGCGCGGCCTTTGGGTGGGATTTTGGGGTCCCCGGGCACTGCCTGGCACCCTGTATCACAAATAACGCTGGTTGAAGCTTATTGCAAAATTTGTCTGAGCAAAGACATCTATCTTACCACGGGCTGTGGGTCGGGATGCTGTTTTGAATGGAGCAATAGATGCCAGGTCCTCGGTTCTGAGGAGCTGCGTGATGCCGCTGTATTTACAGAACCCTCTCATACACATCATGCCTCCAAAACTCTTGGCAACAATAATTAAAATAGTATCTAAGTTGAAATTTAAAAAGAGAGAAGAAATATGAAGTCCCGATTAGAAAGATTTCTCCCCGCGTGCCACTGGATATCAGCCCAGTCTGTTGAGTGGGGACACCTGAAGGACATGGACACTCCTGGAAGAAGGAGAATTAACCAAAGGGACAACGACACAGGGACAGTCAAGAGGTCAGACCTACAGAACATTTTAATCCAGACTACTTTACCACAGCTGTCTGCTGCCTCATTCACACTGGTGGAGGCACAAAATCTGTCCAAAAAATTTCCTACTAAAAGCAAGGGCAGATTTGAGGGATGCTTAAATGAAGTGGGACAGCAGCTGGAATTACTGAACAGGACAATGCGACCCTTGATCTGTGTGTATGTGACCGTGGATGGCCACGTCACGGTGTTCATGTTTGGTCCCGGACTGCTGCAATCCGAGGGACAGGGACATTAATACATGGGTTGGAAAGAGGGACGTGTGGAGGGACAGACGGTTCCCGGACGGGCAGAGAGCTGCTGGCACGCAGAGGATGCTCGGGGTTGGGAGGGACCACAAAGATCATCCAGTGAAGATGCGCATGGGTAAGAGAGATCCCAGACAGGGCAGATGCCACGAGTATAGGCACTGGTGGCAGATAGGAAGGCTGAGTCAAGGGTGAAGATGCCCGAGAGGAACGTGGCTTCGAGGAAACATCTCACCCCCTGGACCGTGCAGGAGGTTCCTCCAGACAGCCCCACGGATGGGCTTCCAGGGCAGGACCTCCACAGAACACCCCAGGGAACGGGGTGAAGCAAACAGCAGCGCTGGCCCCAGCGCCATGGAAACCTGTCATGCCCGCGTCTGAAACCCCTCTGCTACAACTGCAGTATTTGTGGGAATACCCGAACTACAAATACATGTTTCAGTTGTGAAAAAGGAAAACAATTCAGCTCATGTCTCCTGCCTGCAAATGGGCATGAGCGTTTCCTGGCGGAGCAGGGCAGATATGCCGGTGCCACTGTAAATGAAAAATGACACTGCGGGGAATTTCTCATTCCGTCAGACACACTTGCACTGGATTCAGCAGACCTTGGGCTCCTGCTCTTGTTCAGCCCCTCAAGTGGCACCGGGCCAGCCTGACACTGATCTATCTCTGCAGATGTAACATAATCTTGCACAAAAAAGCCCAAACCCCGAGTACTCTACTGCTGCCTTTTATTTCTTTCTAGAATTTTAAAATGGAAACACAAACCAATACCTATGTGTTGCATGGTTCAAAAAAGTCTCAAAGCTGCCGGATTTGTTCGACTTCCATTAATTTTTATTTTCGCCATCATCTTGTTCATCTGATCTTATTCAGTTATATAGTTCTGTGGAATGGAAGGGCCGCTAGACTCCTGGCATTTTGCACATGCCTCTCCTCAGGAAAACTCTCCTGAATGTCTCTGATAACTTCAAGTAAAGCGTTTAGAGTCATCTGCTCAAAGTTTATACTATTTATCAACCTGCAGATTTCTTTCTGTACATTTCTGCCAGTTTTCCATTAAGATTTATGTTACTGAAAAATATTGTTGCTTTAAAACCAAGCATTTAGGTGTACACACAGATTTAGAAATATAATGCAGATGATCATGTTCTTTGTTTCTTAAATCAGTGTATGTATTCATGTTGTGTATTTTTACCCTTTTCTTCCCATATTTCTCCTTTTCTCCACTTTACACACAAGAAACAAATCAATGTTCTCCGCCCATGTGGTGGGAATGGGATGGAGCTCCCCAGAAGGGACATTGCACAGGAAACATTCTTTACCCGCTCAGAACCGTGTGCTGAGCAGAGCAGCAGCAATCCAGCTCGCCAGAATCACCAAAATCACCTTGGAAGGAGCAGGTTGTGCTCAAGAAAATAGATAAGCAAGCCTGCCCTGCTCAGCAGATCGACATGGGTGCCGTATTCCAGCTGAAGGTGTGTGTGTTTATGGCGACCTGCTAGGAAATGGAACAAGAATTTGTTTTGGAGGAGAAAAATATACAGATAATTGAAGTCAGAAATGGGTCTTTTTTTTTTTCTCTCAGCCTTATGAAAGACAGTAAAACTAGTGTAAAATCAGTGTAACTTAATTGACTTTCCAATGCTAATTTATGCTAATGGAGGTTCTGGTCCATAGTTTTCACCTGGGAACTCAATAGCAATGAGTGATGGCTCCAATTAGTCATTATAATTGTGAGTTGCTAAAGCTAATATTAGTAGAACTGCATGACATTCTGGGTATCTCCCCAAACTTTTCTGATAATAAGCACTGTTCCACACAGCTGGATCATATTTAGCGGCAAATGTGTCTCAGCTGGGTTCCGTGGTCTTTTGGGTCATGTCTGAGTGTCTGCAGAGTGGTCTCCTTCGTCAAAAACCACTGATAAGTACCTGCATGTCCGGGCCCAACGGTAGATACAACCGGATGAATGTTTGATGTTTAATACCCAGACATATATCAAATGGCTAGCTGGATATTTTTTGGGATGAGATCCATCTTGGCTAACTGACACCGGACGAGTTCTTTCAGTCTGCACCTGCAAACAATCACCTGTCCTTGCTCATTGGACATTTTAGTTTGGGCTTGAAGAGCAATCTTTGACTATTAGGTAGAGTCAAGGCTCTCGGTGTTCCATAGGGAGGTCTGTGCCCTCTCTAGGGTAACTCCAGTGCCTCTGAGGTTCTGGGACAACTTCAAGTATGTTAAAGGAATTCAGATACTTTTATTCAAATGAATAAGATCAAATAAACTATCATTATGTTATTTTTCTGTCTGGATTAGTTTGCTACAAAATTTTACATTGTCCAGAAATGTTAATGCTCTGCAATGGTGAGATTTTCTAGTTTAAAATACTCAAATGTATTCCTAAAGCCCAGCTTAACAGACGAGTAAATTCAACAGATGAGTAAGTAACAGGTGGAAATGTTGGCACCTAATCTGAGGCAGGATTTCTGGGACAGATAAATGTCTCTCTATATCTGTACAGCTCAGCAGTGAAGAAGCTGATAACGGTTTGATGACAGGCGGGAGATGTAATTTGCAACTTTAGCTTTTCCGAGCGCCGTCCCCATCGAGATGGATGGGAGAGCTGCTGCTCCTCGGGTAACGGCCTTGGGACGGCTGCACGCCCCGGCGGGCACCGCCACGCTCCACGCTGCCCTTCCATGGTTTTGCAAGCCAGACTTAAAGAGAGGTCCAAATTAAGCACCCAAATATCATTTCTTTATTAATAAGAATTAAATCTTGGCCTAGGTTTAAAGGAGGCTTATCCAGAAAGGTTCTATGTTCTAACTTGTTTATCCTTCGAAGTAAGCTCCCCACCCCCTGTGTCTAGCAAAATGTGTTTTCCTTTGACATAAACAGATGGAGAATGTAGGAAATGCATATATCAACTGTACACATATTTTTTTTGCATAGAGCTCAGCATCGCCACCATCCAGTAAGGAAAGCAGAAATCATTGTTAGTGGAAGAGGGGTTTAGAGCACAGTGGACAAAACAAACAGGCTATTTTGTCCTTTACAACAGACTGTGAAATGAGTATATTACACGTTACTACAAACTATCACAGTTTTCAAACCACCATCTCCACAGATAGTAAGAGGCTGTTGTTTTGTGAGATACTCCGGTGTGTGTCTCGCTTTCATGACTAAGAACCTATCCAGTGAGCTTAATTAAAGTACAGAGAATAAAAAAGAGAGAATCGACTTCAGGTCATTTGAAATCATTTGCTGAAAGACTTTTTTTCATTCAAGCTGCAATGAATTTAGCTTCTCTCTGAGCATAAGGAGCTCTTCGCGGAGCAGGGATGGTGGTTCCTGAGCATCCTCTTCCACCAGCAGAAGACACGTCAGGCCATGTTCGCTTGGCCAATGTGGTCATTTAGCAGCTGAGTGCGAGCGGACAAGTTGGTACCCAAGTTGGATGCAAAACATCCCCCTCCACAGTCATCCCTGCATCCTTTCCTGCATTCATTCCCAACAGCATCAGCCAAACCCAACGATTTCTGGCCTTTGGGAAGAATCACAAACAACTTCATCAATTGCTTTAGTCTGTCCTTCACCTGGGACGGAGTTTTATAAAAGACTTAAGAACATCTCCACTTTCCACTTACAGGAGTTTTTTATTTGTTGAAAAAAAAAATCTAAGGCCTAAAGATAGAGCCTAATGATGCCTTTAGATATAGGAGTTAATTATAGCTGGAGAACAGATCCTCCCCAGAAACAACCTGCTTACTTAAGTTGGAAACTGAAGGCTGCACTTGGTATCTTTTATATATAAAATTTCATACTACACAGGCTCAGAAGAGTAGACTACATACTTATTTTGGTGTATTAATGGAAAGAATAAAATAATACTACAAGTTAAATAACAGAAATTGTGATATTAATCGTTTCAGTGGATCTGTTGTTTTTGCAGGGCAGGAGAATACAATGCAGAGCCTGTGTTATTCATGTAGCTTACTTGCAGATTATTATGATGCACCTTTTACAAAGCAATGACAGAGGAACTGATTTCGTTCTCAGAGTGCTGGTTCAGAAACAGATGCGCTGGCTTTAGGAAATAAAACTTGATGGGGTGGTGCTCAGGGTTCTCCATAGCGAGGGGCACTCTGAAATCACCTAAGGCTTTCTCTAGGCTTGTTCCATTATGTCAGAAGTACTTAAATTGCCAGAAAGCTGTAAGTCAACTGTGGAAAATGTAGCAATGAAATTCTTGGAGAAAGGACAAGAAAGAATGACAAAATAGAGGAACAATAGTAGGCATCTGCCACAAACCGCTTGATTTGGAGAAGAACAAGAATGTTCCATCTCACAGCACGCTGTAGCTGCAGAAGGCTTTTAACCACTGTAAAATCTCCAGAAGAAGTACAACTGTTACGGTTCTTCATTTTTATAGAGAATAATTTTATGTTGCTAGAAATAAAGACTTAATTTTTGTCCACAAGGACTTTTTCCCTGGAAAGCATTAACAATAAGAAAAAGGAAGGTTCTATTCATAGCTTATTTTGGCAACTAATCCAATTAGCAACAGTAGTTGATTGGGTAGCCAACCAACTGAAATGAACTTGCTTATAAACCTTATCTTTTAATAACTTCAGCAACTTCCTCACATTTAATTTTTCTGTCTTTTTTAGGATTCATAGTTTCCGGGTTACCTCCTGGTACTCGAGACCCTCTGTCGCTCTCTTTTGAGTTTCCTATCTGGCAATGTGTGACACTGCTGTCACCTTTTGTTCAGAACAGGGTACTTAGCGGAGTAGGAGAGCAGATAGCCCAGGACCTTTTGGACAGGAACCACTCCCATCCATCATTTCTTGGTCCCTGTACATTTATACAATATCTGCGTGCAGTTGTTGGTCCTCCCGCTCGAGATCACTTTCCCACCTCTTCCCTTTGCTTCTCCTCAGCTCCCTTCCTTCTGCTATTTTTTGGCCACTAGTCCAAGCCCAGGCTCAATTTTTCTCCATCTTTCTCTCCAACTTCATGAAAACAATTATCTTCCAATGTTGAGCCAATGTTGTGTAGTCCGTCCTATTCTCCCCGAATACTCAGACTAAACAGCAAGGTGTCAGAGCACTTTTTCCTTCAACGTGCCCTCAATGAGGGAGAAGCTAATTAATTAGCTGAGGGGGTTTCCCTGGGAGTAGGAGCAGGGGATGTGTTCCCACCAGGCTGCCCTGGCTCCCCAGCCCCATTACTTCTCTGCCATGAACACACAAACAGCTGCTACATCTTGGGGATCATTTTCTTTAGTAGCAGCCCACACTGCGTTTGATAAAGTCTCTGCAGTGGATTCCAATGTTTCAAAGCTGTGGGTGTCCCATAGGCACAGGAAAATCATATCTATTTTTTTCTTAAGTAAGTAGAAAGTTGCAGGAAGGGCCTTATCCTACACCTTTGCCGTCCACTGTTAGATATTGTGGGATTATGCATCTAAAACTACTTTCTTTACAAGACCACTCTTCATATAGTTGAAATGAAGGATTAATTAAAGATTTTTTCAGTCAAGCCCCTCATACTTCACTGATAATGTAAAAAATTGGGAAAAGGATAAGTCAGGAGCTTGAAAGAAAGATGGCAACAGTAATTAGTTACCCACTGTACGACACTTCAACTCTTCCTATGCACCAGGTCTACCGACACCAACATTTTTATAGGTGAGGATTAATTCTGCATGACTCATTTTTCGGTGCCTGACTTGCAACCTCAGACTACGATTGGTGCATATTGCTGAAACTGAAGTCAATGATAGCTGTGTTTTGGACATATGAAATGCACATTGACGCACATACAAAAATGTACAAAATGTATGTACGTTGTACATAACATATGTACATATGTACAAGAGTGTACATCCATGCTACACAAGCTATGAAAAATCAGATCCTAGACTTCTCCTGTACAGCACTTACAGATACACTTAGCTGCTTAATTATTAATCTCTCTGTGCTTCACTTTCCCATTTCTAACGCAGGGATACTTCGTGTGACAAGGACATTGTAGAAGTAAATTCCTGCCGCCGACCTACACAACAGCGATGAGCTCTGTAATACGGCTCAGAGAGAAATTGTAGTGGGTTTTTTGAGGCAAGACTTGAACAGCACTCAATAACTAAGTCATAAGGGGACCACACACTGAACAATGAAGGCAAAAAATACTGAGCTGTACTGAATGAGGTGGGGATGATGTGGGGGGGGAATCCTGTTTCTGATTATGGAACTAAACCCAATATCCTAATACATATGCGCAGGGAGTCCAATCAAAGCTTGCAGGCACTACCTTTATTACAGCGTTTCTGTTTGTTTGCTTTACTTTGCAACCTTAAGAATGTTCTTTTAACGTAGTTGTTTATAAACTAAAAGGAATAAAGATAGGAGAGAAACTGGCCCATTAGCAGATGAGGAAAAGAAAAAGATTAATGACAATTCAGGAATACCTAGAACTGATTCTATGCTGGGGATGTGCCCCGGTTACAGCCTTCAGTGGCCAGTCCCCAGCACACCACACCCAGCACAATGCCATGAAGCACATAAGGAACTCTCTTGCAGCCGTAGTCTACAATGCATCAAGCAATTGATTTTTTTAATTTCTATCTCCTTTTTGTCTGCCAAACTTGTATTTTGGGTGGGAGGTGGGTCATATCGGTGCTCATTAATGCCTGAAATTCTCACTGAGAGGGTCAAACACGCCCTTAAAAATGAGGGTGTTCTGCTTTTTGCAGGAGAAAAAATGTACAGATAGTAAAACATAAAGATATGTATTAGCAGCTATTAGAAAGTAATGTATACAGAGTGGCTTGTAAGGCTATGCATACCATATGCATTATTTAGTAAACTGAACATGCTGCCAATAGCTGTTCTGGAAGTAAGAAGCAGCATGGTGATGGTAGGAAAATTAGCAAAAGGTGAAGAAGTTGATTCTTGATGATGGATTAAAGCAGCTAAACAGGTGTTTACTTGGCTCGGTGACAAATGAGGTGTTTGTAATAAATATCAGAAAGAAGATAAAGGAACAGCGGCTACAGGGTGAGGTGGGGAGGTGTTACAACACAAGGGGTGACTGTGCAGGACAGGAAAGGGTGAAAATGCTGGGATCCATTTTTAAATCCACAAGGCAACGCCTTTGCTCATCAACCGTGATGCGTTTATGGTAAAACTCAGTAAGGATTCTTCTTTCGGCATTGATCTGAGACTCGCTATAAACAGAGTGATATGAATAAGAAGAGACAGCTGAAAGAGAACAAGTTAATTTTTTAGAGTTTAAGGTATTTTCATACCTTATCCAAGAGGAAGAATGCAAGCACCTGCCCTTAAAACATATACTAGTTGCTCATCACTGTTGGCATCACTGGGACAGCTGAGATGCCAAAATATAAGGCAGGGCAAACACTTTGTAAGAATAAACATGATGAGTAAATTGCAAAGGCCGTGAATGCAAAGCAAGCCATTTGTGTTTAACACAAGGGGTAAGGCAGAGCCTGCGGTGGCTCATACGGTCAGAACAAGAGGAGAGCGAAGGTTCCACCTGCCTTCTGAGGCAGAAGAGGACAACGGTGAGGAGGATAAAGGAGGGACATTGCTGAAAGCCTGAGACCCGGGATTAGAACTCTTTCCTTTAATGAAACAAAAAATATACGGCATTATGGGAGAAGAACTTCTCCGTGGCTTGAAAGTGATGAATTCAAAGACAGATCTGCCACTGTGACACGAGTGACAGACACCAGTTATGGCATCAGCGATATCGTCCGAAACTTTTGAAGCTGATGTTAGCTTTTGCTCACATTTAGTTCAAGTTTAGTTCAAACCTTCTGAAAGAGACACTCAAAAGAGAGATTGAGGTATCGGTCTGCAGAGAAAAATATGTCAGGAGATGAGTGACAGACCTGTAAATCACTTCAAAGGTGGTAGTTGTATTTCTTTGGGTGAAGGAGACCATATACAAAAAGGAGAAAAGGGGACTAAAGCCAAATGAAGCTTTATGGACAGGAAGGGAGACAAAGAAGAGTCAGCACAGCAATGAAGAGAAAATGACAAAGACTAAGGAAGGAAAAGATCTGAAAAAGAAGCGTCTGACTGATTAGGACAGAACTGAAGAGAATTTGGATGACCGTGGTGGTAGAAAGTAAAAGGACTGCTAAAATGTTAGGAGCAGAACAAAGGTAACACAGTCCAGAGTGAAGGAAGACAATGGATGGCAGAATAGCGAAGCACAGGTGTGCTGGGCAGAAGAAGAAATGGAGAATGAGGGAATGTGGACACAGACAAGGTCAGATACCCATGGAACACGGGCTCCTGGAGCCTTTTGAAGGGGCATTAAAAATGTTAAGAAATGAGGGCAAGAAAGGAGCTAAATAAAATGAATGGAGATAGTTGAATAACATGAATGGAAGAAATAGTCATAAGCACAAGAAAACAGATGCAAGGAATAAATAATTAGAGAGAACCCTCAGCTCGAACAGGACTAAGAGGAACAGGCCTGGGTGGACACTAGAAAAGTGACTTTTTTCCCTCCAGCACTACTGCAGTTATCATACTATTAGAAATGTAATTTCTCATGATACATATAACTATGTAATGCAGCAAAATGTGATTTGAGGACTAGATTGAATACTGAGGTTTCTAATTGCAGTATACCTAAGCTCAGAATAGCAGTAATCGGAATATTTCCATGCTTCCATCCCTTCCTTTAGAAAACACCCCACTGGAGTTTCACAGCCCTTCTCTTCAACTTCCACCCTGTTGTCTTCTCCACCAGACACCACCAGGGTCCCCTCCTGCTCATCCTGCCACAAAAGGAGCACAGAGCACACGATGCCGCAGACCTGCCGCACGTCTGACGGCACCACTTGACGGCTGCTTGGTCTAATTCTTCTTAAAAATAAAAAGGGTTTTTAGGGCACTTATAGGTCACATTTAGGGTTTACTTCCACAGCATCAAAGACCTGAAATTTCCTACAACACACGGTAACAAAAATCACCGTAAATAAAATATATTAACTCATACGAAAAGAAATAATTGTGCCTCACTCAGCAAAACAGTGGCCCAAATCACAGTTTTGAATGTTGTATTGTTCCCCTGTTTAAATATATATTTTATATATATATATATATATATATATTTACAAAAGTTAGATAAAGATAATCCCTCTGTCCAGGAAGGCTGCCCTACTTTGCCCTAATTTCCATGCATGCCACCCTGATGACTTCACTCCCTCCCTCCAGTTGTGATTCTATAGGTGTAACCAGAAGCAGAACTGACCCAGGGTATAATTTCCAGGCACCGTCCGCCCTCACCGCTCCGCGTTTGCCACGTATAATGAACAACCCTTCAAGTTTGGGGAGCAATTAAATAGAGCTGGCACATTGCAGCTCTCACCCCCAGCCAAGGGAACACCCCGGCACACTTAGCCCAGTCCTTTTTTTTCCAATTTCAGGATGTTCAGTGTACCAATGATGCTCTGATGCATTTCACTCTTGACTGGATACAGTGAGATTGCTAATCAGGATTACTTGATTCAGTCAACATTGATTTCAATAAAAAGACAAAAAAAAAATTATCATAAATATAGAGAAAGTGCTGGCGGCAGTGACAGGTGATTAAAATCTCATTCACTTGGAATCAGCCTGATTCATGGTAGTCGAATAGAGGAAGTCTTCATATCAGCAGCAGCTGATTATTATCTCACTCACTCCAAGTCACTTCTGATTGCACATGCACACACAAATTGGCACAAAGTAGATTCATGAACAACAAATCATCATGCAGGGGTCTGACCTCCTTAAAATGAGGCTTTGTATAATAATTCTTCAGAAACAAGCAGATATGGGGTGGATAATGCTAATTTACGGAGCAGGGATAAGCAAGTAAGCTTGCATTAAACATCGAGTATGGAGAGGAAGTAAGTGGTTGACAGTAAATTCTCAGCACTAAGCTGAAATACTTAAGATTAATTGATTTTAAGTGTTATTTCCGTCTGTTTAAAAACAATTCCAATCATAAAAATGAAGCTTTTGAAGTGTTGCATCAAAGAAACAGCCAGAGATTCAAACATCGGGTTTTCGCTATGTTTTAATTTAAAAAGTAAAACTTCTCTGAAATGTGGATTTTCAGTTCTATCTACCTGGTGATACTTCGAATACACTTCAAAATGGGGACAGATAAATCCAGTGTATTGGTGCATTTTCACCTCTTAATTTCTGAATTCAAACTCGAACAGTGTTGATCGAAGAACAAAACACTGATCATCTAATTTTAGTCCTTAACACATGTTGCCACACAAAGACTGGCACAATTTAATGAGAATTCCACTGTCTTTCCATGTGAGGTCTGAAACAGGGGGACCGAGTGGTTGGAAGGTGGGAACCCTGCACCCCATTTGATGTTACTTATACAGCACTACCCCTTACTAACACCATTTTCTTACACGGGTAGTAATCTTTTAGAGTGATAAATCCCAAGGACATGCCCTGCTTGCCCACAGAAACAAGCGTAGTACAAGTAAAGCCAGGATACCCTTCATGGAATCATTGAATGGTTTTGGTTGGAAAAGACCTTTAAGATCGAGTTCAATCATAACCCACCCCTGTCCTTGCCCCATGTCCTGAGAACCTCATGTCCGTCTGTCCAGCCCTCCAGGGCTGGTGACTCCAGCACTGCCCTGGGCAGCCTGTTCCAATGCCCCACAGCCCTTTGGGGAAGAAATTGTTCCCAGATCCAACCTCAACCTCCCCTGGTGCAACTTGAGGCCGTTTCCTCTGCTCCTGGCGCTTGTTCCTGGGGAGCAGAGCCCGACCCCCCTGGCTCCAAGCTCCTTTCAGGCAGTTCAGAGATCAGAAGGTCTCCCCTCAGCTCCTGTTCTCCAGCTGAACCCCCAGGTCCCTCAGCCGCTCCATCACATTGTGCTCCAGCCCCTCACCAGCTCCGTTACCTTCTCTCCACTCGCTCCAGCACCTCAAGGCCTTTCTTGGCGTGAGGGGCCCAAAACTGCCCACAGGATTTGAGGTTTGGCCTCCCCAGTGCCCAGCACAGGGGGAATGGTCACTGCCATGGACCTGCTGGTCACACTATTCCCGATACAAGCCGAGATGCTGGTGGTTTCTTGGCCACCTGGGCACACACTGGCTCATATCCAGCTGCTGTCAACCAACATCCCCAGGTCCTTTTCCACTGGGCCACTTTCCAGCCACTCTTCCCCAAGCCTGATGACCTTCAGCTTTCTCAGAGAGGTGGCATCATGACATCAGTGAGCGGCAATGTTTGTGGGCATGAGGACACCCAATGCTAGCAGAGATCCCGGGACTGCCAACACCTCTTGCATGGCTTGAACTACTTCTCAAGGAGCGATACCTACCCACCACACTACTGGAATGATAACACACGAAGCAGAAAACAGGCATGCTAATGTTAGAGCTCTTTTCTCCAAAAGGCACAAACAGGGAATGCTCTCACACTTCACCAAAGAACTCAAGTCATGCAGCCATGCAGTAGAAAGCAAATGAGCATCTTAAAAATATGTTCAACTTCTTGTGTAGAACATTGCAATGTCCTGCCACCATGAACTGAGAATACTTGTAGATACACGTATCTTATCTGCTCATGCTAGATATCTATAAAATATTCAAAAATAGTGAATTAATATTGTGAGCAATGAATTAGTACACTCTCCCCTGCCTCTCTTTAACATACAGTATCCTCTCTTAGCTACACAATGACGGCAAGTGTTGGACAGAAAAGCTTATGCAGAATGAAGTTAAACAATTACATGCTTTACTGCTAGTTTGAAAGATTTTTTTAGATTGACAGTGCAATCAAACACAGTAGCAGTGCCAATGTCAAAGTGCAAGTCAATATCTTAGTTAGATGTTGTCTAATAGAAATGAGTAACAGCAGTTGAAGGCGAGGGAAGACTCACTTGAATCCAAGGATCTGGCTTGTGTTCCAAACAATTAAAGACTGTTGAATCAATGGGGGAGAAAGCAAGGCGAGATGTTATTTAGTATGGCCGCGGCTCATAAAATCAACCTGTTGAAGGATGGAGAAAGGGAGAACTTTGGGGTGGTCACCAGTAAAAGGCCAGTTTGGCCGTCTGGCTTCTGTCAGGCTGACAGAGCGGGAGCTGGGGAGCCGAGGAAGTGACCCAGTAGTCCTAACGCCGGGGAGAGATAATGCTCAATTCCCCGCAGTGTCTGCATCTGATAACCCAATTATCCCCAGTCTATTTTTTCAAAGTCTCTTTGAACCTGTGACCCACCACAAACAAAATGTATTTGTGTTGTTCTTAACTGCTAAACTCTGAAACAACAAAGGACTCGGGGAATAGTTGCCAACTAGTGTATTTCTTTAAGGTCTACAACAATTCTGCTGAAACCAATCCAGTGTATTATTGTTAAATGTGGTATTTTTTAATCTGAAAGAAGTTGAATGGCAAAAGTCATTAAAACACACTGTTTAGAACTAAAACCCTTCTTACTCAGCCAGCAGAAATTCAGAAAGCCAGGAAAAACTTTGCTAGAGTATTCACCATCAGTTAAGAGTGACACTGTTTGCTATTATGCAGCAAATGTCAGTCCAGCTGCTCTTTTTATTTATTAAATAGCACTTTTGTTTTTGATAAACACATCTACTTTGCTAACTGCTTCCTGGTAGGATTTATTCCAGTAATATACGTGTTCCTTTCAAAAATATTTTCTTCTGGAAGTGATCATTTCTGCCAGGAAAAAGGTTTCAGCCCCTTACTAAAAAGCAGCGCTTCTCCAAGGCTGTTCTTACTGCCGCAATTAACAGACGCCATGACTTATCGTTACATTTATTCATCTATTTTTGTGTTGCCTGCTTTGTCTTCCTTAAATACAAACTGAGTTGTCTGAATTTTTGTGTAGGTGTGTACATCGTGCTGGAGGAATACACAGGTACACAGCGAATGTATACCTGCAGTTCATTAAGGCTGTGATTATTTGGGAGCTCAAATGATGTCATGCTGAAACAGAAGCATCTTTCCACAATCAGAACCCAGGAGAGTCAAGTAATCTGAAAATTACACTGCAGGAATCATAGGTAATCAGTAGGCTAGTTTATCACAACAGGGCAAATTAGGGTAGAGTTATTTTTGCTAACTAGAAGCTCTCCTGGAATCACAGAAAAGCGCGATGAAAAACACAGAGTTGAGCCAATGGCACATCATGGCTCAACATGCAAAGAGTCGCGGCAGAAAGACAACGGGGAGGTGATCACTGCTTCCCATTTCATAAGTCAAAGTTATTCTGAAGTTTAAATGACACATGAAAGGGGATATTTTAGTGCTAGTTGGGCATTGAAAAAAAACCCAAATGGCTGCACTTCTTTTCAATAAACACCCACGCACTGGATGACCCACATAGACATGCTAGCACACTAAATAAATTTTTATATTACCTTCAGAAGCTGGATCAATTGTTAATTCTACCATATGTTCAAGCATATTCTATTACATTACTGTCTTTAGAAAAGCTTGCAGAATAGAAGGGAATGTGTGAAAACACACACGCTGTGCCAGTAAGTAGTTATTTTATGTTTGTAATTTTAGTTTTACTGACTTTGGGCCTAATCCAGTACAGAGAGCCACAGTAACGCTCGGCTCGCACGCCTTCACTAGAGCCACTGCAAAGCACTTTAGGGTTACACGGGCTGTTTGGCGTGGACAAAATCCAACATTTGCCAACAGAACGTGCATCTCCTGGGGGATGGTGGGATGCACAGGGCTCTTGGGGTCTGCTGGTGGCCTCCCCACACCCTCCTAAATGCACAGCTCAGAGCAGACGCTTGGCCATGGCCCATGCTAACTATTTTTTATGGTTGGACTATACAATCTTAAGGGTCTTTTCCAATCTAAATGATTCTATGATTCTAGCTTGACCAACAATATTCAGCAACCATCACCAGAGGAGACACCAAGTGATGTCTCCAAGGGTACATTAATGTGAAATGAAATTGTGTTATTGCTCGGCTAGTGGTCTGTTTGTGAACACGCACATGGTAACCAGACACAGGACTGATTTTGCATGCATGCGTGTGTGAGCCCACGCTGTGGGTGTCCATAAGCCCTTCTTCCCCTCTCCCTCATCAGTTGGGGACAGACAACATGTTTGGAAGGACAGACCTGCCCAGAGCTACCCCCGGCACTGTTCAGCTGTCTTCTCCCAGGAAATGCTTTATGTCCCACCAAGCTGAAGACACATAGCCCCAGACACATCCGATGAGCCCGGCACGTGGTACAGGAAAGGTGAGCTGGCCACTACAGTGACCAAAACCCTCTCTTCCCCTCCAGGCAGGTGAGTTCTGGACACTTCAACCCAATGAAGTTGAAGACAGACTTCTTAGTAGGACCTGTAGCAACAGGACAAGGGTTGAGGGTTTTAAACTAGAAGAGAGGAGATTCAGACTAGATATAGGGAAGAAGTTTTTTACACTGAGGGTGGTGAGAGCCTGGCCCGGGCTGCCCAGAGAGGTGGTGGATGAACCATCCCTGGAGACATCCCAGGCCAGGCTGGACGGGGCTCTGAGCAACCTGAGCTGCTGAAGATGTCCCTGCTCATGGCAGGGGGGGCACTGGGTGACCTTTGAACGTCCCTTCAACCCAATCTATTCTATCATTCTGTAATGAATACTTTAGAAGTAATCAAGGTGAACATGAAATTTCGCAGCTATGCAGGGC
>NC_137551.1:38852391-38859891 GCF_963082525.1 Nesoenas mayeri
AATATCATGAAAGAAATGACATAAGAGATCCCACTAAGGGACCACAATATCCAAGCATATTGATCTGATTTACAAACCTTTTCTAATGTGAAACAAATGCTGTGGGTGTGAATTCATACTTAACCATAAAAACCCTTGCATTACTCTGTCTCTTATTAAATACCACATATAACTCTCAGCAGGTTTTATGTTGTGTTTTACTGTCAGGACTGGTTAAAGCTGGCCTAACATTTTGTTTGGCAATTAAGAAAATTTGTAGTTTAATTTATTAAACCGAAAGAAAAAAAAAAAACACAAACAACTACACAGAGCACAATTAGTTTCATTTTATACTGTAGCTCAATCTACCTTCTCTTCTAATTATTTATAATCATTCTGGTTTACATCTGAATCTCCATTATTTCAAAGTTATGTGGTTTGGAAAACAGACACCGATAAAATTACAGCGGTCGGTTAGTAAAAGGGAAGGTACTGAAGTAAACTCCAACAGTTTAAGAAATGTTGCTAAAGAAAAGATGGATCTATTCCAATACCCAGATATACAGAGGACGAGAGTGTACGAACAAAACCTGAGAAAAAACTTGAGATAGCTACAAATCAAAGAAGGTAAAATCGCCCATGGATTTCTGGAAGTACCGGAGGCAGGAAACTCCCATAACAAAACCGCAGTTAGTCAGGATTATAGAAAAAAACCCCAAACCTCTAGTATTATTTATGGCATTTTTCACAGAGATCAGGCAATAGCCAAGCCGGGACATCTCCCCAGCTCTAAAGTCACCCTCTAATGGAAAGAAATAAACTTTTCTTGGTGTGTTTCCCTACCACTTATTCTCCCTCACACATGTGAAGTCCAGTGACCACCCAACATCCAGCCCTTCCCCGCCCTGGGAAGTCATGGGGGGATCAACAAGGACCATGAAAGAGAATCACAGAATCACAGAATGTGATTCCCCACATTTCTTCACACCTTCCTCAAAAATTATTTGTTTCCAACAGGACAGACCCGGCTTAAATTCACTTTTCAGTTGTCCCCACTAGACACGGACACAGCCCAAGAGCCCCGCTTGGGCCGGCCAAGGACTCGCTGCCCACCAGCATCTCCCCAACTGCACAGACAGAAAGAGGAAATCCCAATCAAATCTGGATTGGTAACGAGCATTCCTGACAATCCACACAATACCAAGACCAATTCAATTTTATTGGTTGTTATTCGAAAGAAAGGGCACTCACATCTATCCTTTGTGTATTAATAACCTCACTCAAACTAGGAGATTGCCATTTTGGGGGGGCTTTTGGTAGGTCTTGGAGTTTGTTTTATAACTAAACTGAATATTCTGCACGGCCACAGGTCTCGCAGCAAACCAAGCGCTTGTGTAAGATTTTCAGCAGCGAATTTGCCATTTCAATGAGAGCACCACATTCTTCCACACTGCCAAATTAACTTTTTCTAGTGCACGTGTCACAGTAAAATGAAATTATCCTAAAAGTGAAACCAGGCTTTTCCTTTTGAATAATTCCTTCGGCTTGCAGGTTAATTTTTGCCCTGATTTTCTTTTTTTTTTAAAGAAACTTTCACCAAGTGCAGTGGGAGTTTCACATGGAAGCCCTTGTTTGTATTGCTGCTTTCTAAAAGCCTCCTTAAACACCGCTGGAGGAGGATTAGCCCAGGTTGCTTTATTTCCTCTCCTACTATTTCTTTATCATTAAGGCCAAGGAGTTTTTTTAGCGAGCAGAATCCCGCTAATCGCTTTGCCCCAGCCCCCATGGCTTTGTTTCTGTCAAAATAGCTCCTTTCAGCGGCAGCGCGGAGCGAGCTGTCTGGGCAAATGAACTGCTCTTTCTCACCAGATGTGCAACCGTGTTTCGTCTTTCACGAGAGACAAGCTGGAGCCGACTCCTTCCGCTAGCTGGGCCTATGCTACATGTCTTACAACAACACAAATGTAAGCCCCTTCCTTTCCACACATGTTAAACTCATTTCCTAGTGAATTATTGGGAAAACACACCGCTGTCCTTACCGCCGCGCTCAGATGCTGCAGTTTGCTCCCTGCACTTCTGGCACCGCCGCCATGCGATGATGGGCTCTGTGTAATTTTCTGGCTGTGAAACTTTTGCTGAAAGTATCACAGATTTTGTGTGTAATTTGCCTCCAGCCACCACATACCAGAATCTCCAAACCCTGCGGAACAAATACCTCCCCTCTCTACTTAACGAATGCTGTTTACACTCAGGATTTTTTCCATCTTTGAGAAATAAGGAGAGTTTGTTCCATAACAAAATAAAACCTAGAGCTGAGCCAGCCGTATTCTGTTTCAACTAAGCTGATATACCAGGCAACCAGCAAGTTTCCTTTGGCTTAAAATGTTAACGAACCAAAACAGTTAACAGAAAACTCAAATCACTGCATCTCATAAAATCCAGAGTACCTCTCAGCCTGTAAAACTCCCCAGCTTCAGATTTTTTTTCGAAAGCGCAGTTACATCTTTATTTTAATAGGGTATTAATAATGCCAGTATAGCCTCGTATTCTATACAGTTTTGACCACAAACATTTTTGCGAGATTTGCTGTTAAGATAAACAAACAAGAGGAGCTTGTCCGCTGGCAGCTCGACCCCACTGAATGGGTTTCATTTTCCTGGAGCTGCCAAGCGCAGGTTGAGCTCCCGGGTCCCCTCGCCCCGCGTGTCAATCACCCCCTGGCATCCCCGGTGACAATTTCCATCCTCCAGCCTGGAATTTCCACCTCCTCCAGCCACACAAAGCACCCACCAGCCCTACGAGTAACCCAACACGGCTGCCTCCACCCCCGGCCCCCCAAAATATCTCCACAAGGAGCCTCATTCAACCCATTTCTCCCACTTTGTGTTCACAGGTTGTGGGTTTTTTTATTCATTATCTGCTGTCTGAGAGTAATTATTTACTTCCTGGAAGCTCACGTACCAGAACTCTGAGTTTGAAAGATTTTTCCATAACCTAATCCAATTCATCAAAGGCATCCTAACAAAATTACAGGCTCTGGCAGTATCTTTGCTTTTCACCTGATAAGGCAGCACCAGAAGCCCGGGATGGTTTCTATCAGGGTACCTCCTGGAGTATAGTTTTTGACAGCTTTGCTTAAATCCCTTCCCCCTCTTTTCCTTTCTCACAAAAGCACTCGATTTTATTATTCCCTCCTCCTATAGCCCTGCAACGCTTTGGGCTCCAGACAAATAACCAAGTATTATACAGGGGGAAAAGCGGTGCAGGAGGCTCATCCAGCATGTTGGGATTTACTCGATAACAACGGTTGTGAGGTGTCCGTGAACACATTCCTCTGCAACAACCCAGGCATTGCCACAATTTCATTAACTGCAGCTTGGGCACTGACTAAGAGACGGGATTAAGAGGGGACGATGTAAACGCCGTGACTTAGATGACCCAAGGAAAAGAAAGGAAAGAGAAGAAAACACATTCGAAGTCCGGTGCTCAGGTCTCGGGGATCTCAGTGTTGCTGAATTACACGGATTACTTGGATTTGCCATTTTCTTTGCTGTGCACGTGGATGGTTGAAAAAACAAGGTGCACTTTACGCTGGGTCCTCTCCCTCCAGCGCTTTGCTGGTAACAGCAGAGGTACCTGCGCACATCCCACGCCAACCTCACCAGCCCATCCACAGACATATCCCCTGCGGCTGTGCCCACTGAGCTACCATATACCACATTCTTAAGGAAAAAGAATTTTAAAAAATCAATGTCATGTTTCTGATAGAAATTTTTTAAAGCAAAAACATCCTGGTTGTCGAGGAAAGTTGTAATTTTTCAATATACTCTGAACTTGGTGACACCAATAGGACAATGAAAGCAAAAGAGCAGCTGAGCTATTTTAAGGTCTATTCTTCCATTAGTTGGATGCACATCTTAAAGAAAAATAAGAACTATTTTTTTTTAAATGACACCAAACCAGGCTGTTTTCATTGCATTATGCAGATGGAATGACAAGTTGTCATTTAAGAAGTTAATAAACAGTCACCATTTTGCAGGTTATCCAAATGCTACTGAATAGAAAACCTTGGATCCCTAAATGATGTGTAATTAAAATTATTTAAAAAATCCTCCTTGACAGGTCGGGGCTTAGCCAAAATGTAAATGACATTAAAGAAGACAATGAATTTAATTTTATTTAATGTCCCTTTTTGCAGATCCTCATTTACATAGCATTTTTAACAAAAGCGTTGACCTTATAAATGCTGGCATTTGTACAGCTTCTGCAGAGTTGGATTTAATCATGCTTTCGCAAAGCCATAAGGGAAAAAGCTTTAAGTTCTCTGGTTGGATATGGAGTAGGAATAAAAACATTGGGACTGGTCAAATGTTTATCCTCCTTGCTTCTGAAAACAACCTGACAAGAAGATGTAAAGGTCTAGGGAATAACCCATTGCTGTTTGTAAGGCTTGGTAATAATCATACATAATCGTTTGGAAATATAGCTAATAAAAAATATAATGAGTGTTCAGCAAAATCGGCATTAGGCCCAAATTACATGATATTAATACTTGAACAGGTGCAGAAAGGCGCTTTAAATGAGGTAAATGAATAAAATGTCCCAGAGCACAACTGTGTGCACTGACAAAAAGTCAATCACATGAATAATTCAGCGGCCGGGACTGCCAGCAAAGGTCAGCGGCTCTCACCTTTGTGACGGGAAGTGAAAGGAAACGCTGCTGACGAAAAGAAACCCATCGCCCTCCAGCCGCCCGCGCAACCAACCCCTCCGACCCACCGCCCAAACCTGGAGGAGCGGGAGCTGCACCGTCCAGCCCGGCACCCGCGAGCTGCCGGGGAAAATAGCACAATTAAAAATATATATGTATTACGCACACAAAAAACCCAGCGCCAACAGCCAACTCGTGGAGGGAAAGTGATCTGAAATTACAGCCAGGGAAAGGTTAAGGGGGGCGGCTACCAGCAATGTCAATTATCTGCAAAATCTGAGGTCAGTCAAAAAGTATTTTAAGAGCCCACGGGATTGAAATTTTGTAACAGCTGTTAAATATGACAAAACTTTTTATTCCCCCAAACTAAAGCTATTCCAAACTCCGCATGAAAGAAATGGGATAAACAGATGTCTGGCTTCCATACAGGAAAGTAGGACACACTTGGAATGATAAGTCTCCTGAACTCTGCAGAATAATGCCAGATTTATTGGGGAGGGGGGTATTTACTACCCGTGGAGATGCCAACGAGCAGTAGGGCTGTGATGGGACCATCTGGAAACCCGGGGATGCTCCGCGAGCGCATCCCGACCTGCCACCGCTGCTCCCAGTTCACACCAGCGCGGCACCGGCTCTCCGGGCACGTTTCTGCCCAAGGAGGAAAGGAAAAGGCCAGAGGTTGCGTTGTTTCTCTTTAGCAGGAATTTCCATACCTTCCAGTGAAATAGATGGTGGTGGCACGGAGGAATTATTTTAGCACCGAGTGTGGTTTTGGTTTAGCAGTTCCAGCGGCATCCTGTAATCATTTACAGCCACTGGAATGTATGGGTGAAATAGGAGAGATTTATCTGTTCAGAGTTGTGATATGTAGACAATGGGTGTTCCTAATGAGGAACATCTGCTTTTGTGTTTTCCCAGAAAACATTATTCCACTATGAAAATGATACTCCCATCCTTTTCAGCAACACCGCAAAGAAAATATGGGCCTTTTCCTTTCTTTTATTTGCTTTTCTTTGGGTCAATCTAATTTCCCAGGGACACTTTTTCTGTGGCATCTTTTTACTGACTGCACTGCAATTTATGGTGGGTTTGTTCTTTAATACGTGAGTTACTGTGCTGTATGAATCGCCCTGATATGCCAGAAGATACTTAAATGTGTACAGTAATAAAAGTGCACACACTCAGCCCGCTCCGTGAGAAACCTCGAGCCGACGTAAATAGGAATTCTCAGCGAATTAAGGGGTCGCAGAGGCAGGCGACACACAAAACCGCTGCCAGGGCCTCTGGGCTCATGTCACGTTTAAACCCCACTGCAGGATGCAAACCTATAATTACACAAGTTTATTTCAAATATCTTAATTGCTAACAAATTATTATACCTCAGGTGCATAAGGGGTTTTTTTTCCTTCTTTTTTTCTTCTTCTTTTCCCCCAGCGCGATAAACAATTCAGACTATCACAGGGACTCTGAGTGTGGGCTGGAACAAATGGTTGGCCATAGATCTCAATTCAGGATTGAATTATTGGTTCGTATCCTGAGGACAAATATGCCTTATCTGGTCAAAAGCTGCTAAATGTATCCAAAGGACAAAAGGATCTAGTGAAGCATATTGTATATAATTCTTTTTTTAAGCCAACTAACCAAGCGGTAACACTGCTTATGGGAAACCGTAAATTGACCCACAAATTTGATGGGGAAATGTTGTTCTGCGATGCTCGAGAGGAAACACAAACCTGGAATTCAACACCGACAACAAATTTAGGCAACAAACTATTAGCACACGGGTCGAGCAAACAGAAATATTGGGGATTCAAACCACACGTCGGTTGCTTGGGCGGACCACTGCTCCTACAGGCTTTGCACATCCCTGCTTTCCCAATGCATTTGCTGCAATTTGTTGGGAGCAAACGTTCTGTTCGGCAGTTTTTCACAGGCACATCTTGGGAGCACGAGCGTCGCACCGACCCCCTTGCTGAGCCCAACGAGTGGGCAACCAAATTCCCCTCCGCTTCTGACGTGCTCAGTGACAAGTCTCTTCAGAAGCCTAAAACACGGGCCATCCTCATCAAAACCAAATCTTGAAAATTTCTAATGCAGAAGGTGATTAAAATTCCTATAAAATTGTCATATCTTTAAATTTAGAAGCACAGCAGATTTTTCATCAATAATTAAGATCTCTAAAGCATTTATGCCAGGCATAAATGGAGTTTCAATCTTCCTTATTCAAATAAACATGATAAACCCATTAACCAAATGTTTTCTGATTTTTTTTATATCTTCTCATGCTTCTGGAATATCAAACGGTAACACACTTCCGATGGTTCGGGGGAGGTACAAGAGCCCTGACACTGTATCGTTCCTTTCAGTTGTGCCAGGACCACCCTTCACAGAACTGATATAATTTATCTCACGGCGACTCCAGGACGTTAGAACGTATATATCATTATAATCCCTAATCACTGAAAAATGTTATGTGCGCTGCATTTCATTGTGCTTACGGACTATAAACATAAACTACTCGTGCATTTTTCAGTGTACATTCAATAGGCACGAAATGATCGCCCTGACCATAGCTCTAAATTAAAGTCTGACTGAGCACATAATAGCAAAATATTATTCTAATTCTCATTCCCGGTTAATTTCCATCGCGTTCTGGTGTAGTTGCACTTTCACGCAATTCACCGCTTACATCTGCAGAAGTCACACAGATCTTGAAAACTCCGAACAATGAACATGCCCATAATCCAATCATAAAAACTGCACGGCGCTGTCTTGCATTTCCTATGCTGCCAAGATGCCTCCACTTCCAA
>NC_137551.1:40073842-40331342 GCF_963082525.1 Nesoenas mayeri
GAAAATAAGAATACGGATTTTAGCTTTTTATAGAAAATAATTTCGGAAACGGGATTTATTGTGCGTTCTTCGCCTTACAACTGCCTTCTATGGTTTTGATGCATTGTTAACCAAGGAAAATATTAACCACAGTACGTGGGGCAGCAAAACTTTTCAAAGTGTTCACAAAGTAAACATGAATCGACTTCATCATATCAAAACAATTATTAAAAGGCGCGTTCGTTTGGATGTGGTTATGTCTGTCGTCAGAACCGTTTGCAGGTGAGTAAGGTTTCATTTAACCCTAAACAACAGTTTTAATGTCAAAGTAAGTTTGGGAAGCAATTATTTGGGCTCGATCAATGATATTTATTTTCGGTTGCTCTAACAGTCTGTGTGTTATTATATGCATCCTCGTAAATAGCTTAACGTATAAACGTGGAATTAAAAATCATGCAGCCCTTAAAGAAGCTTAATAAACGCCTCCGTTGTTTTTTCTGCGTTTTGAGCAGCAGCATTCTTGCGAGCAGGAACGGGTTCATGGAGCTCCCTTGACTAAGCTCCACCAGCTCTCTGTCCGGTCTCATTTCTGCAGCGCCCGCGAACCCCGGGAGGAGCTGGCGAGCGCCGGCTGCTCTCTCGTCCTGCGGCGCGGCGCAGCCTCCCCGGGCCGCCGGAGGAGGCCGAGGGCGGCAGGCGGGGGCGCGACCCCCCGCCCGAAATCCGCGGACCCTCTCGGCGCTTCCGGGGCGCGGGGGCCGCCCATCCCGGGCGGGCAGGAGCCGCCGCCCCGCCGGGGGTTGTCTTGGTCTCTGCCGGTGCCTCCCCCGGTCGCACACCGCTGGGATTTCGCCCTGGCCTTCCCCGGTGCCGCCGCCCTCCCCGCCCCCGGTGCCGGTGCTCGGGGCAGTGGAACACAAGCCGGGGTAGCTGCGCGTCTTCCCGCCGAGCTGCCCGCACCGCCCGCGCCTTTTCCGCCTCTGGATGCGAACTCTCCAGCACTGACCGCTCCGGCTCGGCTAACGGGCGGGAAGCCTCTCCGTCCCGCTCGGGCGGGGGCCGGGCGCTCATCCACACACCGCACACAGCTGCCGTTCTCCGGGCACCAAGCCCCGCCGGGACTCGGCACCCTTGCGCAGGACCGGTGGAACAGGGTAAGAGCGCGGCCTCCGCCACCCGCTCGTCGGCGGGGCAGGATCGGCTGCCTCCGTCCCCGCGTGGGCTGTTTGGCTCCCGGTGTCCCGGAGCCCCGGCCAATGAGTCCCGAGGGGCAGGTCTAAGCTCCCGTCCTCTGGGTTAAAATTCGCGCTACAACAGCGCTCTGAGGCTGGCCGATAATTTATATCTGTCATCGGGGACGCCTGCTGCACATTAATGGTACGTTTGTCCTGTCCATTGACTTTCCTGCAATCTGGTACCCGATTTTGCCAGGTGGAAATACGTGTGGTTTATTTCTGTAGACCCCGCAGCGCGGTAAAATAGCTTTTGCGTAATTTCTTCCAGCTCGCTGCGGGAACCCCGAGCACACACCGCCCGTGCGGCCCCGCTGCCGGCTTCCCGCCCCTGGGCAGGTCGCGCGTCCCCTCCCGTCCCAGCGCTCCCTGATGCCCCGGGGTCCCCTCCTCTCGGACGGACTGCCCTACCTGCAGGGACCCCCAGAGTGCAGCCCCAGACGGCTGCCCCAGGTGCAAGCACTCCCTAGGTCGTAAGCAAACCCGTTTTCGGCTGCAAAGGCCGTGCCGCTCGGGGACGGCGCAGCTGCAGGGCAGCCCCCGCGACGGCTGCGGGCGACAGCACCGTGCGCTCCGCCGGTCCCGGTCCCGGCCCGCTGCCTGTCCGCCTTTCGCGCCCGGCCCAGAGCCCGGAAACGCGCCCGGCAGCCGCTGGTCTCCGGTAATCTCGACGAAACAAACCAGGGCTTCGCGCCTGGGAAACGGGCCGTCCCGGGGATCCCGCTGCCCGGCGGGGTGCCGGAACGCCGGAGCTCACTGCTGCCGGTGCTGGCGGGCGTCACTATCCGAGGAGCCCGCTGCCTGCGGTCGAGACCGTTTTGGCAGAGGACTTGGTAGAGTGGAAATAAAAAGGTCTGAGACGTTTCCGATTACCCGTACATTCCACTGCAGGTAAGGGGCCTCGGCCGGTGAGTGTGGGAGCGCTAAAGCCCGCTCTGGCGTGCGGACGTGCCGTGTTCGCTGTACAAGACGTCGCCTCCCGGAGTTTAATTTCGGGGAGAAAAACCCGCCACGGGCCGCGGGCATCGGCAGCTACCTGGCCGGGCCGGCCCTCCAGCCGGGCCGCTCCGCCGCGCTTCCGCCACGAGCGACGGGCCGCTCCCGGGGCGCGGCTGCCCCTGCAGCGGGCCGCACGGAGCGGCGGGGCGCGGGGGGTGTCCCTCCCGCGGGGGTCGTGACCGCCCCGCCGGCCCAGCCCGGCCTCGCCACGGGCTGGCGGCGCCCCCTGGCGGCTGCCGGGGTGAGGGGCGGCCCGTCCCCAGCCCAGCGCTCCCGGGCCCGCCGCTCCCGCCGCTCTCGCACGGCGGGCGGGAGGTGCAGCCGCGGCGCCGCCTCTCTCGGCCCGGTTGCCGCTGCTCTCCGGGAGCGGGCGCGTTGTGGCGGGCAGCGGGACGGGCCGCCGGGCCCCCGGTGCGAAGGGCTCCGGGCGGAGACCGGCGCCGAGGTCGGGCAGACCGCGGAGGAGCCTCCGGGCGGGGAGCCTCGCACAGCGTGGCTGCGGGGAAACGGAGCGTCCGCCGGTGGGGAACCGGAACGGCTTTGAGTGCGCTGTTTTGACAGGACGGCGTGTTGTGAACATGTTTGGGTGGAGCTCCAGAGTGGGCAGAGGATTAATTTCCACAGCGTAAAATTAATGAGCGCTTTGTTTTGCCCCTGCCATGAGTAACCTTTCTAACAAAGACATGGAAGCAAAACTGAGATTAGTAACATCAAATTCGTCTCAGATTTACATATCCCAACATATTCAGAATGGAGTATTGTAATGCATTGTCCAGTATTAAATACGACATTACAGATAACTTCAGATAAGCTCTGTTTAAGCTTCCGATACTTTTTTTTGTCATGTATATGGCTAAAGTACCTTTCCTTGTAGCTTTTGTGCAGCTGAAAATCAGAGAGGCTATGTAATGAAAGAAAATAAACCACAAATAAGAATAATATGTGTTTTACATCCATTGGATGTAAATACGAGTTTTCTGCCTCACTTTATGGACGAAAGAGAAGTGAGCTGTGCGTGCATGCAAACATGCCCCGCCGTGTTGTACGTTTTCGCAAGTGCAGCTGTCAATATCCATGTCGGAACAGAGGGACTTGGGGGGAACGCAGGGCAGCGCTGCACAAGGCTTCCTTTTCTGAGCTCTTCTGCTGCTGCAGGTGGGAGCGGAGCCACGGAGGAGACCGAAATACGATATTGTTGAACGAAGTTACGTAGCATGTTAGTGGTAAGAGCAGGAAAATCCATGTCGAAGGTCTGTAACCACAGTTCTCCCTGCGCGTGGACAGCGTGGATGCTGCTCCTCCACAGCATACCTGACGAGATCCTCGTGTTTAAAAATGAGGGATGTTTTGGCTAATAACGCAGTCACTAGAAAACAAAGTCATTTTAGACTAGATGACCTCTGCTGAAGATCCTCACAGGATGATATATGTTCTGGGAAAGGCCATATTTAATATTTTTCATTATGATCCTTGGCACAAAAAGTAGGAATATGCTAATGGTGCAGAGCCGAGAGTCCTCATCAGTATAAAGCAGAACACAAGACAAACTGGATGACCTTCAGAACAGCGTAACAGAGATGTGAAGAAACATAAAAATGCAAAAAATGAAGTTATTGCCTTGTCGTATATTGTTATTACAGTATTGTACTGAGGGCAAATACAACCCAAAATCTCATACAGCTGTGGCAGAATTTAGACTCTCACATTTAGGAGAGATATTTGCAGATTTTTTTCCCACGGGCTTGAAGTTGCAGAGAATATGTCTGCGATCTATGCCGCTATGAACAAAGCTGTACTAAGTACTGCTTGTCTGGTCGTCTGGTAGTCTGTATTTTTATAGCTTTCTAATACAGTGCTCCTAATTATGTCCTTAAATTGGAGTATTGTGTTACAAGGTTGTATAAAGCCAACTGAGCACTCATTTATATGTAGACTTCAATTTGTTCTAACATTACATTTATTTTTGTAAGGATGGAAGGAATCTTTTCCTAAATCTTATATCATTCTTCTTCTTAACAGTAAATTATTAGAGTCTCAGTGCCAAAAGCTAGTTATCTTCAGCGGTGTTTAAGCCCAGAATTCCTGGTTAGCAAGGTTGTAGTCTGGCGTCCCTTGCCAGTGGCATTTGAGAATTAGTTGTATTGCATTAAGAAACCCATGTGCAAGCTGTCTCGCAGCTGAGGGACGCCGAACCCCGTCCGCAGGGTTCAGTCTCGCCTGAGCTGCGGGGGCAGCTGCAGCTGGTGGCACCTGGAGCAGCGGTTTGGGGGCAAGGCCAAGGGAGATTTGTTTAGCTCCAAACAAAGAAAAGCTTTCCCGTGGGCTGTTCTGTCTGCAGGGCACGTGAAGTAGACAGCATGTTTGGTTATTTTGCCACCTAGGCACCTGAGTTTTATCACGCTTTCAGAAAGCCACGGAATTCGCAGATCTTCTGCCTTTTTGAGCGTCCTCCCCTCCGGCAGGTGAGCGTTCGTGCCGCCGCGGCAGCGGGGGCTGGGCTGGCGGGAGCAGCAGCCGCTGGGCGCAGCAGCGCATCGGCTGCACCGCGGTTCCCTCCGCGCTGTCACCCTGGGCGAAGAAACCTCAGCCGGGTTACCCCGGCACTGCGGTGCCTGCAGCAGAGTCGACCCGTTCATCAGACTCCTTCTGTGAGGAACCTCTTCTTTTTCCAGGCTCACTGTACATCCCATGGATAGGTTACTGAACAGGTAGAATTCGGGAAGATGATAATCCGGGGGCTGGCTGTGCCCAAAAGCTGCAAGAAGGAGCACGATGCAACGGAGAAGGACCGTTTTTGTGTCCCGTCTTTGGTTTGACCTTCCTAAATAAGAGATTAATTTCTGAAATCACAAGCAAGAGTTTCTTGTCACACTGTTTCGTTGCAAATGAACGGCTGTGGCTGTGTGAAGAAGTTATTTGCCCAAGTTTTCATCGCTTAACAAAAGAGCTCAATATAAAGCTGTCAAACCAGATTTTTTTCAAGCTCCTCTAGGCACATTTTGGCCTAAAAGTTGGATCTACCTTTTCTGTTTCTAGCCCAAGCCTCCTTAGGAAGCCAGTTAACCTCAGCTGGCAAGCACATAGATTAGATGCCTTTTAGTACTTTCTAGAAAAAGAACAAGAGCAAAAGGCTCAGTATATATTGCAACCTTGTGCCTTTGTTGGTGTTACTCTATTTTTAAGCCTTTAAGCTCCTCTTTGAGAATTATTGGGCTGCAGTTCTCAGGCTTATGATTATTAACAATATATTGTTAATAATATAGACTATATAATTATTAACATATATATTCCGTGTGTAAACCTTGTTCTGCCTGTTTTGTTTTTCTTCTGCCAATGGCCACTCTCAGCACTGAGAGCTTTGCCTTCTCAGCCCAGGTCAGACCCGACGGACCAGCCTCTCCCCTTCCTTCATTCTACCAACATTGGTTTTTTCCCACTTGTCCCCACTCTAATGGTTTATCCTTTTAATGATAGAAGGCTACAAGTTATTCTTTCTAAGTGAGATAAGCCCTTGTGAGCTCTATTTTATCTAACCAAGACTGGGAAATCGTTTGCCCTTATTTGTATTAAACAGATGTATATACTTTACCGCAAGTCATTAGTGCTATAAAGAGATTGCCTTCCTATTGATAGCCTAGATGGGGGAATTCAGGAGTAAATTGCCAATAAATAAAGAGTGTGCTTGTAAGCACTATTGATTCTCTCTGAGCCACAGCGAAGTGTTTTGTTAGTAAAACTCTTCCTGAATGTGCAAGTGAGGTTTTAAAGAAAAAGCAATTAGTGATTACTGAAAGCAGGGTGAGGGGAGTGAGCAGCTCACACCGCTTGCCTTTGAGGGGTACAGTTTGTAAAGGCAGCTGCTAAAGAGCTAACAGCAATTCTTGTGGCCACCCCCGAATCCTGCAGGCAAGCATTAGAAAACCGGAGGCCCAGCACAGCGTTTCTCAGCACACACGACTGCAGAGGGGCAGGAGAGTTTCCCAGATCACCCCAGAAGTGTCATTTGCATGGGATCCAAGTCCCTTTTGTCCTGTTTGTGTCCTGTTCCAACATGCTGGAAATGACTTTTCTGAGCTGTTTGGGGATGGTCTGACTGTGCTGGTGCTCGGTGTGAGGGACCGGAGTGCGGTCTGACCGAGGGACCGCGCGGGGAGCGGGTCGGGCGCGCGCGGCCCTGGCCGTGGCCCTCGCTCCGTCCCGCTTCCCCCCACGCGGGGGTCAGTGCTGTCCGCGGAGCGTCTGTCCAAAAGGGACAGAGCACAGGACGGGCTGGGCGGCGGACGAGGCTGCGCTGCTGTGTCCTCTGCTGACGCCAGCGCCGTGGTACCATCCCACCATCTCCCGTGCACGTGTGCCCTGACGTAATCGATACTTGTAAGCTGACCAGCCACTCCTTTAAGAGAATCACTGATTATAATCTTACAGTATCTTTGGCAAACCTTTTAATTGTGGTCAATTAGAGGACGCTCCTGGTGATATGTCGATCTTCCTCACATTTATTTAAAGACAACATAAAACAATGGTAAATGCTGGACATACAGCAACCATTTAGTTATATGATACATAATACTGGAATTACCCTGAATGTGGAGAAGTAGAGCAGCTAAATAAAATTCATTATACGTGGCTACTCTTTGTAAGAAATAAAATTGCCTGGACTGATGCGCATTGGAGATGTCCTGTGTCTTCAGCAAACTGATTTCCTCAGACTGAATTTCTTCTGCAAGGGTGGAAATGTTATTCATCACTAAGGACTGAACACCAGGAATATCTTTTTGGCAACGATGACCTTTGGAAGGCTCATTAAAAATGACACTATGAATTCAAAAACTTTCAGGTTATACAACAGATTTATCACATACTGGTTTATTTATGCATTTTTTCCTCACCACTAAGCCATATTACATGTGAGTGTATTGAAGAAACGATACACTATGTGTTGGTTTGGGAGTTTGTGGTTTTGCTTGTTTGTTTTTAAACACATATCTTGGCTTTTGTTCTGAAAAACTCTGACAGAATTCATTACCTCTTCTCTCTTCTGATTTTATCTTCTTTTCTAGATCTCTTTCCTTCCCTCCATCTTTGTTCCTACAATCAGTGACAATGTTATTTTTTTGTTTGAGACATTTGTTAGATTCTTCCACAGGTATTTAAAAATGAGCAAAGAATGCTTTCTAAAAACGATGAGTTGTCAGAACACTCGAGAAGAGCCGTCCTCGGAAACAAAGGTGCTTGCGCTGTGCTTTGCTTTGCCGTGTGACTTCCGTATTCATCCAGCCTGCTGAAAATCAGTATTATTTACAACCTGTCTTTTCAGAAAAGAGGCAATGGACAGAGTTGAACTTCACCACCCGAGGGCACTGTAATACTACTGCAGGCTAATGGAAAATACAGAAGAGCAGTGTTTGAAATAGCCCCCTTTTTTCTTTCTCTTATGGTTACCATCAACTTCTAGAACAAGTGTAGCACTGAAATAAATGAAAAACATTAAAAAAAATAGATATGTTGTTGTAGGCAAGTATGTTGGAAACAAGGCCATCCTTCTATCCCGTCACTAAAGTTTCCCTGTGCTTACTGTAGGATGATGGTAATTTCGAACACAATGCCATTGTTATTTCAGATGATGTTACTGGTGCGGCAGTGATCCTGTTTGCCTGGTCGTGCCGCAGGTTTAGCTGTGTACATTTGCTGCCCCGGTGTGTACCCAGAACTTAACTAACGTGTCAAAGTGAGAAAGGACAGAAGTAAGCAGCTCCCTACATGGACACTCCTGATTTGTTGTACTTTCTCAGTCTTGCTGGGTTTACCTTCTCCCATCTCGTCCTACACTGTCATCTTTCTCTTTTCCTTCTGCTTTACTCTTGTTCTTTCTCTGTCTCCTTTCTAGCCATGTCACCACGCTGTTGTGACCCAGCACCGTTCAGACGAGAAGGGCCGTGCAGGACACGGGTTTCTGTGCCAGGACGGGCTCCCAGGCCCGGCAGCCGCAGTGCTGCCCCGTGTCCTCCCGTCCGGCTGCGCAGCGGCTGAGCTCTGCCCATACAACCCGCTCACCGGCACATCCTAGAGCCGTCTGCTCTGCTGGCTCAGCACGGAGCACGGCGGAACTGCCGTGCCAGAAGCCATCCAGTACCAAGCCCAGAATGAGTGAACGCAGCCAAGGGGACGCTGGGCTGCAACGGCATCACAGCAGACAAGTTGCGATCCCACCGCCTCAGCACCTGCCAGGGGACATCTGGAATCCCGCGGTCGGTTTTGGTCCCCACTATACAAAGGTGTGGACGGGCCGGGTCGTGGCCACGACGATCCAAGGACAGGGCAGCCGCCTCGTGGGGAAAGGTTGAGAGAACGGGGCTTATTCAGCTGTGAGAAAGGAAGGCTGAGGGCAGAGCTCAGCACCACGCTCCGGTGCTTAAAGAGTGGCTATAAAGCAGATGGAGATCCCCTTGCACAGGGAATCCCACAGAAAAGATGAGGGGTGATGAGTACAAGTTACTCCTGCGGAGATTCCGATGGGACACAAGAGGGAAAATTGTCCCGATGGGAACAGCCAGGCGCTGGATGGTCCCCTGGAAGCGGGGGTCCCAGCGCCGGGCACCGCGGACCCAGCTGAACGGGTGCTGGGCAGGCTGGACGGGTGATCGCTGTGATCCCTTCAGGCTGGGATTCTGTGATTCTGCGAATCCGATCCTGTTGGAACAAGAGCCACGTGTGCGCCGTCAGAAACACAGAGATCCAAAAACAGGACAAAAACCTCAGGCCTGTTTGCTGCCCTTACGTGGGAGGAAAAGGGACATCGAATGTGTCCTCGTTCACGTTGGCTTTTTAAAACACGCGTCCAGTTCCACGACAGAGGTGCCTGTGTGATTTTTGTGCATTTAGACCTCACGTTAGGGCGCGGGGACGCCAAGCGCTTGTTTCGGAGTGAGCCGTCAGTCAGTCAGAGTTCCACTGCAGGACTGCCCCAGCCAGCTAACACCGCCTCCCGCTGCCAGCAACACCGCGGTTTTCAGTTCGGTTGAGTGTTCCGGAAGTACATCCAGCAATGGTTCCGCAGATCATACATCCGTCCATTAACCAATCAGACCGGATCGAACGAGCGCGCTCGCTCGTGCAGCCACCCGCGCGCCCACCACGGGGTTTCCTGGCCGCGCCAATTGCAAACCACAGGGGCCAGTGGGCAGAGCCGCCCCCCGGCACCGGAACTGCTCTCGGGATCCACTGACAGACAGCGCCGTCGGCCAATGAAACGCAGCGGTTGAGAGAAGGTTCCAGACCGCTACCACAAAAGGGCGGAGCTGGGCTTCCGGCGGGTGCGAGGGCGCCGGCGGTTCGGGGCCGCGGGGCGGCTGAGCCCCTCGGGCTGGGGCACCAGCTGAGCGGCCTGCGGGAGCACCGGGACCCCGCCTGGCTGGTGAGTGGTTGCGTGCTCTGGGGGGCTCTGGGAGGCCTCGCCGTGCGCGGGTGCGGAGGGGCGCGGCTGGGAGCGCGGTTAGGGGCACGTCTGGAGGTTCGCGGTCCCGGCTCTGAGCTGTGTGGGGACTGAACTCCCGACCCGGCCGAACGAGCCTGTGTGTTGTCGGAGTGCTGAGTGTTTTCGGATAAACCTCGCTTCGAGTTGGTTCTCTGCCAAACAGTTCTGGTTAGAATCAAGTCTGTTGGGAGCTTATTACCTGCTGTGATGGGTAAAGTACTTTTAAACATACACTGGAATGACATATATTGAGGAATTACTCTGTATTAAAAAACGTGGAGTAATTAAAGGAGTTTAAAAGTTGCATATTTAAACAGAACTTTGCCTCTAAAAGACATGGTGTGAACCTTGTATTAGGGACAAGAATAGATCTTCCAATAAACCAGAAAAAAACAAGAATATCTTGTGTAAGTGGTCATGTTGATGCTATGCTTAAAGTGGTCTTTGTAGATGCTTCTTGCGGAGGCTTTCCTTTTTGGAAACCTGATCGGGCCAGGGTGTTATTTTCTCACGTTAAGGTCCCCAGTAAGGGACAGATGTCTTTGGCACACCCACAGTGCGGTCTGTGTCTCTCAGTTCCTCTGCCGAAATGCTGGGCTGTGGAGAAACTGAAAAGCTGAAAGGCTGAGAAGATGATTCAGCGCATTGTGAGGATCTCTGTGCCATCTAGAAGGTTGTGTGTTTTATCTTAGGGGCCTGAAATGGAGCTCACAGGTGAGAAGTCCCTTGGCATAAGGTTTGCTAGTAGTTAAGTGGCTTTAGTTTTGGCTTTAATTTTTAAATTTTTAGGTTTGAGGTTTTGATGCTTTAGTTTTTAGTTTTGGCTCAGTGTAGTTGGAAATCGCATTATAGTATTTATGGGTTTAAATATAGAAATAAACTGAAACTGCAAGCCAAGGATACACTTACTTGTCAAAATCACATGGAAGACATGGAGAGAACATAATCACAGAAGATTTAACTCCTTATAACAGGAAGAAAATAGCGAGGCACATTCTTCTGTGCTTTCTAAAAAAAGCCCTTCAGCTTTTCCTAAGCAGGTGTTTGTTGATACAGTGGTAGGTGTCGATACAAATGACAGATCCAGAGTCTTTTGCAAAACTCTAGAGAATGGTAGTTGAGAATGGGAAAAATGAAGGTAAAAATGCAGCAATATAAAGGTCCTGTCTGCTTTAATCTTATTTCTCAGCTCCAAAAAAGCATTTATGAGGAAGCAGTCTGCATTCTGTAGTATTTATTGAATGAGATAGATGTTAATGCAGTCCTAGCAAATTTTCCCATATGTGATATTAGAAAACACTTGTCTTTTTTTCTGTATGTAAAATCACAAGGCTTTACTTCACTTTGACACGATCTGATGTCCACTGGCTGTCCTCCCTCATGCCAGATGACCAGTGCCTCTTTTTTTTTTTTTTTTTCTTGCTCACATTAATTTTTGCTTGTTTGACATCCAATTTGCCCAATGAATGATGACAGTAATCCTTTCTTCTGTATTGTTGCTTCACCTTGTTCCATGTTATGTATTCAGGTTTTCTGGGGTCGTTACCCCTTCCTGCTGCCCCTTGTTTTGTGTTCTGTAAAGATGAAATATTTGATTTATTTGTATTGATCAAAGTACTTCTAAACAGTTTTACATTAATTTATGTTCAGATAAGCTGAATTACAAATATTAAATGTATCTTGTAACCTTTTATGCAGAACATAAGACTCTTTAGTTGTCAATGGTGCAGAAAAACTATATTAACTTGTTTGGAAGGAACAAAATGACTAACAACATCTCACTAGAACAGGGGTTAAAATACTTCAGAAGCAGTAGTTATAAGAAGATATGGAAAGAAGCGTTCAAAAGGACCTTCTCAGGGGAATAAAAGGTGGTTGAAAGATTTTAGTTCCAAAGACAAACATTTAGAAAATGGCTACTTCAATAGGAAAGGTATTTAGAATGGCAAATTAGACATCTGTAAATGTGAGGAAGGAAAAAAAAAACCTACATGCATTTTGAAGAAAAACTTTTTCTGTAAAAACAATATTTCTCTTCAAATACATGAGATAATGTCCTAATTTATCCACAGAACAGTATGAAGTGGAAGGTGACAGTTAATTCTCCTGGTTAGTGTGTGCCTGTTTATGCAGTTAACACAGAAAATGAGGCGTCTTACTAAGTGTGTGCTCACCCAGCATCTGTAGCAGAGAAACTTACACTATCTACAAGCCCAGCAGTCTACCTGGGCCAGTTCCAAGCTAGAAGTCACATAACTGTGTTAATACTAAATCAGATTAGTGAGATCTGCTTAGTAGTAATTTATCAAGTTGCATAATGTGGTGAGTTTTTTCTGTGAGTTAAGGAGCTTATGGTATGCTGGGTCTCTGTCTTAGCCTGACTGTTCCGAGTGGACATTTGTCTGTGGTCATGGCAGCCTGTGGTTTTTGCATCTCCCCTTGATCATACAGAGATGATGTGCTGGGGTTCAACACTTGTGACAGAAAACTCAACAAGATTGGGCAGTTAGCTTTGTATGCTGCCTTTAATGGTGGCAGATTCACTGTTAGTTCACGCTGCATTCTTGCAGAAGAAAGGGTCATCTCTCTCGACACGTGTTCTTTGCTTTTTTCACCAAAGCAGCCATTAAGAGGTGCGGTGGGGTGACATGCGCGGGGTGTCCCAGGGTCCGAGTTTGCCCGCAGGCTCAGTCCTTGCGATGATTGCTGTCTAGAGCCTGCGGGACTGCTTAGCGCACTCCAGCTCCTCCGGGCTGGGCCAGGCTTCCGGAGCTCCTGGCAGTCCCTTCCAAGCAGTGTCCTTCATGTGGTGGTACAGCCTGTGTCACGCCACAGCAAAACAAAGACATGGTGGCAGTGGTTCTTTAGTATATTTTTACCAATTCCCTGCATCCCATTTTCTCTGTTAAAGCCCTGGATTAATGGGACAATTTTAGTGAAGCAATTTAATGACATTTGGATCAGTCTAAGCCTTCCTTTTTATGGGCTGTAAGGGATGCTAACTTTTTATTTAGGGCTGCAGTAAATATCCTGGATTAAAAAAACTTAACCCAGAACAGTCTCATGCATACAAGAATATATATCTGGGCAGAAAGTTATGCTGGGAAGAAGAGAGTCACTGAACTGTCAAGTGGTTGTTCTCTCTTCATGGAGCTCTATGTGTGACACACAAGTGACATATCATCTGTTTTTTATAGTACATAAACTCAGCAAAGCAGGTTGTTTTTATCTTAAAGTGATATCTCAGAACATTCAACATTATTCTGGTAAGTTCTCAGCAATAAATGCTCTTTATATTCCAGTGTAACTACGACAATAAAATTTATTAGCTAAACCCTAATTCAGATGGACAAGAGAGTACATAAAAGATGCTATGTCATCAGAAAACTCCAATCATAGGCTAAATGGAACATGGGTAAACTAAATGTGATTGACTAGTACTCTGGAAATACCCGCTTCAGCTTAAATGTAATACAGTGCATGGATTCAGTACATCACACAATCAGATCCTAATAAAGCATCCATCATGGATGTTGATTTGCATTTAAAGAGAGACAGGAAGCCAGTGGATGTACATAAGTAATGAATTCGGGTTTATAAAAAAAAAAAGACAAAAAAATTGTAGAACGTGGTCTTCAGCAAGAATTCTGTTAGGTGACTGCTGGCAGACCTGCTGCAAGCTGCTAGTTCCAAGTGTTATTAGTCCTTAGTGTTATTAGTATGAAGAGATGCATCAATGTTTGTGACCATTTGTGTTCAAATGGGGGCTGATAAAAGCAAACATGGAGTTGGTATTTTTCTATAAATCAAGTCTCACTATTGGAATATTCTTAAAGAGGATAGTTAAAATTGGCATAGTTGTTTGGAGAAAAGTGCTGTTTTTTCTTTTTTGAAATCGACAGTGAAGGTTAAAAGCAGCTTCTGCTGTGCACCCTTCCCTTCCAAATATAATGAGCTTTGTTTTTACTCCCTTGCAGCCTGAATATTTCCTTTTATAAAGTGTAGTGGTATACACAGTTATGTTTTGACATTTGGAAACTATTACATGAAGTGGAAGGTTTGGCAAACAGGTCACATTAGTTTTGTATTGCGAAATTAAGTCTACTAAAATATTCTTGAAGATCTATGTGTGAGGTGGTAGTTTGTTAGAACTATAAACTGCCAGCACTGAGTGGTACCTTTTTACTTCGAAATACAAATGCAGGCGATTGAAGAACGAGACAGACATTGCATAGCTTTATCTGTCTTGCAAGAGATGTTGATTGTACCATGTCATATTATAAAATAATCAGATAAAAGCAGGCAAGTAAACCGCTTTATTTCACGTTGTTTGTTCCTCCTCTATAATCCTATCATGAATTCTTTAAAAAAAAGTCTGCAGCTACTTCATGTGGTATGAAAAGAAAACTTCTCTGAGAATTCAGAGGCTGTAGTCACAGATGATATGGAACTTCAGCTTCCTGAGAGTCAAACTCCTGCTGAAGCTGCAGAGAATGGAAACTGCAGCACAGCCAGCAAGACCCCTGAGCATCCCTGGTACCCAGGGGCTCAGTCCTGCTGCCTTCTGGAGTTGATGTCTGGAGTCTTTTTGTTTGTATGTGTCTCATCCTCAGTTTTGCAGTTATTACCACATGTAGGTAATGTCTGAACTTAATTTGTGCACTGTAATGGGTAGATTGAAAGAGAAATGATTGCTCATGATGTCATTGCTGCACAGTAGCTGTCCACATTCACTATGTTACTAGAAGCGTGCAGGAAGAAGTGGACTCTTTCCTGAGAGGTAAATTTCACATGACTCACATCAACTAAAGGATAAAACATGCATATTTTAGACACAGAACTGTGTCCTTTTGTTCAAATATGCAACTTCAGTAGTGTCACTCAGGTAGGCCTACTCACTGTAATCAATATAAGCATTTACCTCAGCATTTGCAGGATCAAACCAGTAGGTTCTGATTCAAAAGGAAGGACTTCTAGTGGATTTAAGGTCAGTTTTGTTTCAGGGAGTTGTATCTAACAGTTCAAAAGGGTCAGTCCCAATGGGCTGTTTGTGCAAGGAGTTCCAGGGGTGTCAGAGGGACTCCCTTTTATTATTGTGGAATACACCTGAAAGGATCTATTTGCAGAATAGGAGCCATTCTGGTGTAATCAAACCTTTTTCAGCAAAGGTAGTGGTACATTCAACTGTGTGAGCTCTTCCAGGCCTTGCCGTGGTAGCCGGAGAGTGTTGGCAGCAGCAGTGCCGGCCACCAGCTGCCCCCTCTGCCGTGCGCTGTGTTGCATCTGCTGCCCCTCGGAGAGAGCGCTGCTCCGTAGCTTCTGCCAGCATAACCAGTCTTAATGAGAGAGCTGGGTTTTGTTCAGTCAGTGCATGCTTAACTTTCAAAAGCTCTCATGATCGTTAATCATTGCAGCTTGTAAGAAAGCATTGCTGTGAACCTAAAAGTCAAGACTTTGTTTAACATTATTTATGACACTGAATGTGTTCACAGCATTATGATATAGTTTGCTTAGGGCATTTTGTGGTAATCTTGCCTGCATTGGGAAGAAGCATAAAATTAAGGACCACTTTTTCATGTTGGAAAATTAACTAGTGCTGAGCACTTTAAAGGCATTAAATTCAGAGGGGGGATTTTTTTCCTAATTATACTATGAATCAGAAGTACAAAGGAGAGCAAAATTCTTATCAGTTCCTCCTGCCCAGGGTTTACTTCAGAAGGCCAGGAATCCCTGCACAGTTGTGTATTCATGCTTCAAGGTTTTGGTGACTTAGTGTTGCCGGAGTTAACCCTCCTCTTGCTTCCCCATGTGTGCTGTCTGTACACTGTGTGCCACTGAGCTCCAAACCGCTCCATCCCATGGTCTCACTGCATGGCTGCATGTTGGGCCTCTCTCCTGGCTCTGTGCTGTCACACCCTTCTCAGGGACACTGTTGTGATACGGTGATTAGAAACTGCTTGCTGTATTTCTTATTAGTATTATTTGTATGGTTCAAGTGAGTTGTATCTAAACATGGTGTATCTGGGGACAAAGTGAAGCTGCTCCAGTGGACTTTTTTCTGTGTTTGTCAGCCCGTCCTTCACAGCAAGTCAGCCAAGCTGAGAAAGGAAAGCAAGCAGTGTCATGTTTATCACTGCTGCTCACTCGTGGCTTAAAACTCAGATCCTTTAAGTTAAAAAATCTTGGGAAGCTTGTGAATGTGGATGGAGGCTGCTTTGTTGGTCCTGTAACTATTGATCTCTTCCTAACTCCTGCAGAGAAGGACTTTGTCATTTGAATAAGCACAATTTCTTTGGCTTTGGCAGTGTTTTCTTTTAATATATTTTGCTGCATTACTGTGGCTAGTTGAAAAAATAAGTTGGTTTTGTTTCTATAATTTTCCTCTGGGTGGGAATGTTATGAGTCATGCTTAGTTTAATGCATACACGGACCATTTTCTTGCACATTCTCCAGGGACTGAGGCATGTGTTATCTTCAAATAGTTAAAGTAATAAGCTGTTACTTTTAGGCTGTGGGACATGTGCCTGGTGATGATTCAGGGTTGTGTCACAGTCTTGTATTATTTGGAGAGGAAAAAAAAACTGTGGTGCTTGGTGACAGAATGGATTCCCAATGCACAAGCCAGCCTGTGTGCTCACCACACAAAAGATAGGTTAGGACTGCTCCTCCCTGTACCTTACTCCAAAATGTCTTCAGTTACTGAGAATGTCAGTGGACTGTGTCCCTCAGAACTACCCAAGGAAAGCAGTCATTTCCAGCAAGCTAAAAGCTGGGGTGATTTAAAGTATTTCTCCCCTGCAGAGCGAGTAAGGCCGCCAGCGTTGGTACAGAGGGCGGTGTGGGAGCGCTGGGCCAGGGGGGCACGGCGTGGCTGCGGGATGCGCCCGCCTGGCGCCCTGAGTGGCCGCCTGGACGCTGGCGGTGCTGTGGGCCTGGCCGAGACGGCTGGGGACAACCAGGCTGGTGACAGTCAATGGAACGCTTCTGGTGGTCTTCATGGGATTTGACTGGAGTCTTAACTATTCAGTGTTATACTCTGCAGGGATGTCTCGAACCTGTTATTCTGCTCTCCTGTATTTCCTCTGAGACTTCTTCCCAACAAGAGGTTATTTGCATAAAACCTGTTATCTGGCTTCTTGTATGATGTTTGAGTAGCATTTTGTCTGTGAAAATCTGCTTTAAAGATAATTTGAAATTTCTTTCACTTAAATTGTGTTTACAATGAAAAAGAAACTTATGGAAATGTGAGGAACTCCTTGTTCCTGAGGATAAATGCTCCATGATAGACAGATACATAGATGTGATGTTTTGTCAAATGGCAGATGGGGATTTAGTGTTTTTTACTTTTTCCTCGGGAATCTCTCTGGTATGTGCTAACACTTGCAACACCATCAATCTCATAAAGAAATTTAGCCATGAGAGAATACCTGACTTGGCCCCAAACAAGTATAAATAAATCTGAGTAGAAGGCAAGGTCACGGTATGTTTGATTTATATCATACTAATGAGATACCATTGGCTGGCTAGTGACTGATTTTGTTTCATCAGAGAATTGCTTTGGAAAACTGAGGAGCTGGAGACAGTCCTAAGGCTCAAACCTGAATCCAGGGTCTACTGAAGTGCATGAATACTGTAATGTAGGGTTTAAGTAGAAAATGAGAGATGGCCCCTACTTCTTAACCATAGGTAGTTGTGTACATGTAGTTAAACAAGTAGACATAACCAAGTGCATAGGCCAGTGGTGTATAGTATTTTTAGTGTAATAGTCTATTTTTAGAAATTGCAAGTACAAAAATGTTTCACTTCAGTTTCATGCTTCCAGCCAGAATGACAGATACCACAAAGAAACTGAAGTTTCGGTAGGAGCATGGCATAGATCTGCACCAAGCTTTCATGTGCTCGAGACTCCGCTCCCTTTCTTCTGGCTGTCCTCAGGACCTGTTAGCAGACTGCTGCGTGGAAGAAATCGGTATGGTGGACTGTGTGTCTCAAGTCTGAGGCCTGGCATGGGGCTGAAGGGTGGGGCTCCCCTGCTCCTCGCTGTGGGCACAGCCCTGTGCCACAGTGAGCACTTTTAATAGGGGCAGCAGACAGGGCTTTCAACAAACATCCTTCGTTCAAAGAACTTCAGCTTTCATGGATATTGGGACTTGGAGTCAAATACCCTGGTGTAGACTCGTTTCTAAAGGAACTACAAATGAAGTTCCCAGGGCTGGTGCTAGTCTGGTGCAAACTGCAGCTGTGAATGGTGCTGGCAGCCTGGGCTGTCCTCGCCTGCACAGCTGCAGTGAGACTGTTAATGGGTTTGTATGGACTGCACATCTGTTTAGTTTAGCAAATGGAGCAGATCGCAGTTCACAGGGACTTTGTAAGTGTTGAAAAACTGTATTTATGTGAATGAACAGGAGGTGTTTGGGTTTGGGGTTGTTTCTGGGATTTTTACTCAGTTTTTATTGGGCACCTATTGATCAATGAACTTGTGAGCTAAACACTTCGGAGCCTGCAGGGACTTGTCTGCTAAGTCTTTGTGTGATGTAGGACTGATGGCAGTGCTCACATAAATCCCAAAGAATTTAAGATCTTCTGTCTCTTACTGTTTTCCTTGAACAGGTAGTAACAGAAGGAAATGAATGTGTCTGTCTTCTACCAGGAGTGTGCAGCTGAAGAGATGTTGCCTCTGCTGGAAGTAGAGTGAAAGTCATCTTGTGACCTGCTGCTGTTTGACTTGTAAGCGTGATTAAAAATAGACTTTGCTATAAAAATTAAGTTGAGTGTTGTAGAAAGAGTTTGTAATGATTATGGGAGAAACAGAGAATGGTTTGGGTTTTTCGTTCCGCGTTGTGTGTAGAGGCTTTTTCTTGCTGCTGTTAATTGTTTGGTGCAGAGCCAGCTCAGGCTTTCCCAAGGGCACAGAAGGACTGACTGCTGCTGTGCCAGGAGTGGAGACAGTTTGATACCACTTCCACAGTCTCCAAATTCCCAGCCAAAACTGGTCCCAAAGGCCTTTCTCCTGTGTCGGTCCAGGTGTGCCTGCTCCATCCGGAGGCTGGTCATACTGATGGCACCGCACAGCCAAGGGCAGGACTGCGCTGGACGCCCTGCTGCTGGTGGGACTGCTGTCCCCATGGTCACCTCACCACCCTTGGCCCCACCAGCGTGTGGGAGGACGAGATGGGGCCCATCCCTGGCCAGGCAGCGGGCCTGGATGTCACCTGTGCTGACGTGACTGTTCTGCATCACAGTCTCTCTTGTGACTATGATGTAGAAATTATCTTATTAGTGATTAAATGTCTGACAGCTAGGGTTACAGAAATTTAAAAAAATCTAGAAAACTTTTACATATAATCACTCTTGAAAAGATGATGACGAAGGTCTAGTTGAATATTGACTTTAGGCTCTGTTTAAACTAGTCATGGACAACATGTCAGCTTCTTTATAATATTTACAGTAAATGTAACACAAATATCTTCATTTGTATAACTGTTTTTTTTAACAAAGCTGCAAATTGTATTCTTACCTTAATTTCTTCAAATATTTGGTCTCAATCTAATGCCAAGTTTAGGGCAAATGCCATTTACTGTCTTCAGGGACTGCAAAATAGAAAAAAATGTATTTAATGTATCTAATAACAAACTTTAAAAAATAATGGTTAAGACTAAGGATTCACATGTACATAATCTCCCTCAGGATAGGATTTCTTGCATGATTAATTCCTCTTTCTTCTGAATGAGGATTTTATAATAGGAAACTTAACTAAGAAATATCATGTGAACAGTTTTTTTTTTGCTTTGAGCTGCCGGGTGAATATACTGGATAACAATTCACACTGATCTTTTGGAGATTACACAATTTTTGGGGAAAAACACACAGCTGAAGGGTTCTTTTGGTAATTATAATCGCATACCTCTTTCAGTGCATATTAACTTCATTGCTTATTGTTAAAACAATGATGTATTTTACTGAAGTGTTAACAGATTAGTATCATGTGAAAGCAAGTAGATGAAAAGCTCAAACCTGTGGAAAAACTTTCATAGCAACAGCAAAATAGTTCCAGTCAGGATCAAGAAAAATATGAAAACATTGCCTTTCACTCAGGTGCTTCTGTGCAGTGCCCGGGGAGCTGGGTTTGCAAAGCACTGTGCTATCATAAATTAAACAGTCTTACCTGCTCAGGTGAGGCCCCAGACTGCAAGATGTTAACATGTCTTAAGTAAATACAGCCTGATAACACATTATTTCCTTTTCTGATGCTTAGTATGTGCCTTTATGAAATTTGAATTAGTTTCTTATTCATAGTTAATAGTGTGTTGTGTTTAGCTACCAGCTTTGTTAAATATTGCTGGTTACTGAAATTCCTGCAACTGTGCCGGTATCTTTCCCAGTGTAAAACGCCTCTTTTGTACACAGCTTTTATCTTTTGACAAAAGGAAATCTCTACTCCTGTTCTTTTAATGAGCAGGAGAGCAAAATAATTCTGCCAAGTCACTCAAAAGGGCACGGACAAATTTTTCCATTATGATAGTTGTGTTTTCTGAGACTTCAGATGTGGAATTGCTGACTTTCAATAACTGTGAGAAGATAAAACTGGAGCTAAAAAAAAAGGATGGAGGAAATATTTTTAAAAAACAGGTGCCAGCACCTGGAGAACTTCCTCTACAGACACTCGCAAACTGGCCACCTGGAGATGCGTGTGTCGGTGGCACAGCCTGACCTGCTGGAAAAGCCCGCTGCACTCATGATTTTTTGCATTGGCTCTTGGATGTTCGGGCTGTTTGTGAGATAAAGTGTTTTCCCACAGAAGCTTCTGAATGGGTTATATGAAGGTGCTTTACAATATCCTTATAACGTGGTACTGCACAGGAGTAGCAGCTCCTCTGCTCCACTCCTGATGTGACGCTCAGAATGGTTTTGGTTTAGTCAGGCTGCAGGTGAAGAATATTTGTCTAAATTACCAGAAGTTTCACTGAATAGAAAACCCATTTCCTACATTCAAGTTTCAACAGGTTCTAGAAGAGTGTGGGGTGATACTGAGAGTAGATGTTAATGAGATTAATCACTGCAGTCCTCTAAGGGGGTTCTCAAGTGAAGTCTATTAGGTTTTGCAAGTGCTTTCTGTGAACTTTCCCAGGCATAAAAAGGTTAAATGTAACCCATAATAAACCGGATTTATAACTCTTACAATTAATGTGGAACAGTAACTAATTTTTTACTCTTAGATTTTAAAAAAATGAGAGTTTTTACAGGAAGGGTTGTCAAGCACAGGTTGCCCTGAGAGGTTGTGCAGTGTTCATCCATGGAGACGTTGAAGTGTGCCTGGACAGGATCCTGGACGGCCTGTGGGGCTGCCGGCCAGCCGCAGCCCGTCGTGTTTGTGATTCACTGCGTCAGCTAAAGCATGTTTGCATACGCGATCTGAGAGCTGTTGCTCCTAGATTTGTCATGTAATCTGTAATAGTCTCTATGCATAAATCATAATTTCTGCTTAATTTCTAATTGGAATGAAATGCTCATACACTCTTCAGGTTTTCCTGCCCTGCTGCTGTGGCAGCCACCCCAGGCAGCGCAGCCAGTGTCCCTGGGGGGCCCGCCAGGAGGTTTCTGTGTATGGCCAGACCTGGGGGCTGCTCTCCGGCGCTGCCGCCTCCCAGGTCGCACAGGCCCATCCCAGCACGCTTCCCTGCAGGAAGGCTTGTGCCGGACCCCGGCTTCAGACTGGTTTGGCACGATCTGCAGCACTGTCTGGCGAAGAGAAGCACCAGCTGCAGCCCAGGTCCTGGCCCAGAGGCTCACTGCTCTGAAGGGCTGAAGTATTCGTGTCTGATGGAAGCAGTCTTGGGGGCTGTCGGTTCAGCACCATTTGCTCACAGAAATGGGAAGTGCCTGAATCCCTGGTTGGATATTTTTTTTTCTTCAAAATATAAGTTAACTTAGGGGGTGGCCATGTCTGTCACTGAGATGGGCACTCAGTTTGGTTGTACCAAAGGTGGGATCCTTCACTTCACATTTCCACAAAACATCTGTATAGCAGAAAATGCTGGTTGCTCTAATTAAGTGTGACTAAACCAAATAATTATTGGGGACGAAGCAAATCTTTCACATCTCTTACAGGAGCAGAGGCCACTGCTGTCAGTAGATGGCAGCATCTTGGGAGTGACCAGGATATGCTCAAAAGCTGAGAGAACCAATTCAAGTGCACCACTTGAAATATCGTACTGACTTCCTAGCTTGTTTCTCTGCTTGTCTTGTGGGAATGGTAAATTTTGGGCTAGATCGCTAACTGCCACATACAATTTCAGGCATCAGATTTGATCTCAGCACAGTTCTTGTCATCCTGATTTTGTTGAACAGCTGAGATTACTGTAGGCATATTACACAAGTGCTGTTAATGATGTGTCCTCTTCACCTCACTGACTGTATGTTCCCTGCTCCAACCAGCAGCGGTTTAACCGTAGCCTGAGGCTGTTTTGTTGTCTTCCAGCTTACCCCTTGATACGGAGTGCTGATAGGAACACCTTGGTAAGAAGGCAAGTCCTGCCTCAATTCTGGCCAAGAAAAGGAAGACTGCAGTGGCTCAGATGTCCAACAGGCACTCCTCCGATTGCATGTGCTCCAAGTTTATCAATAAACCTTCAGAATATGGAAGTCTAGGGAGAGGGATTTGGCACTAATGGAAAACAAGACCTTAACAAAAGCAGCTGAAGATCTTGTGAGGTGAGGCTGCAGAACAGCTGTCTCTGAATGGAGGCTGCAGACCTGAGATGCTCCTGCTCTCCGTGTGCTCATAAGGCAATGCTTTATCTGTCTGAATTTATCTTGTATTGATTCCAGAAACAAGTCTCACAACAAAACTGCCAAAATAAAATCCTTGTGTGTATTATTTGCACCAAAAAAAGGCCTACACCGCAAGAGGGGTAGCAAATGCGGAGCAAAGTACCAAGTGCAAACCCATGATGCTAGAAGAAGTGCAACTGCTGTAAGTTGTAATAAGAAAGTATGTCACAGAGAATCACATTCAGTGATAAAGTTGACCTGTTGAAGAGGAAAAACAAGGCAAACAGGCAACCAAGACAGTATAGGAATGTTTTTGAAGGATTCTGAACAAAGAGGAAGCACAAGGTAAAGCATAGAGAATGCATTTACACTGTAAGCAAAGTCATAACTCATAGGAACAACTTGAACAATGTGACAGTATAAAACAACAAAATAACTAGAAACAATCGTTATCCATTCTTTAAGGAGATTCAGTGTACAGTTAGAAGATTTGTACCTTGGAGAAGTCCAGGTACTGCTTTCTGTGCTATATGCTAAATTCAGCATTCTAGTTTAATTCTGACATCCTCAAGAATTTAAAATCATATATCATTTCAAACATAATATTCAGACTTGGTTTTAAACTTCCAGCCCGCATATTCCGCTGCAGTATGCAGACGGTGGAGCTGTGCTGGGTCATGCCATACAGGGACTGGCTGGAGGCATTTTGATGCTTCTGTGTGGTGATCATTTTTTACTTAGGACACTTAGAATATTTTAGTATTCTTGTTGAATGAATGTTATTTTGAGTATTTTTATTAGATTTGAACTACTTAAGCACTGTTTCTTTTCAGTTGACCATATCCTAGCCATTGAGTAGGAGTTATTTTTCTCAGTTCAAAATATTGAAATTTTCTGCTGCCTAACTCTGCCCGTGTCCAGAAACCCTTCTGATTCCATTCCTGCACATGGAAAGATCTGAACCCTTGTTACCAAAGCGTTTCATGTACAAACAAAAGCAGATATAAACTCAAGGGAAGGGATGTACAGGCAGTGTTACTCGTTCTCACTCTCACTCCAGTTCCGGTTTGTTTATCTGTGTGTTGTATATGGTGTGTGTCCAAAGTGTGAACTTTCCAAGATGAACTGGATTGCTTTTGTATTTTTGGCTCTGGTTAATACGCTGGGGCTCTGGTTACCAGTTACGATCCCCAGTGATTACCTCACAACAGAGCTGAAAGATTTCCACATTCTTGAGGTATCCAGCTTAATATGTGGAATAATGACTGACAGCCCTTCAGAGTGAGAGTACTGGAATATGTTGCAGAATTGGCTCATTGGGGTGCAGAGGTGACCGAGCTACTTGCCCTGGGAAACAAACACAACTAACCCCAGCTGCTAATGATTATTAAAGAGTTTAGATACATCCAGTCATTTTTATCAGAATTATGTGACTAGCTATTAATTTTCCCACTGTCTATTGTCATGCTGTCCTGATTTTATTTCTTTTCATGTATTTACAAGTTCTGTCTTTAAAATATTTTTGTGCATCTTTGAGTTTTTAGTGCTAAAGCTGCAGTTACACTGATGATGTCTTCATCAGGGATAACGTTTATGCTATCTCTGATAAAAACTCAAGTTCCACTGAAAAAGCAGAAGAATTACTTAATTTGGAGCTTAAGTTGTGAGGCGTGAGCTGCCCGGGTGCGGTCGGGGTTCGTGTTCATGGCGTGGTCTCCCTGCCCGGCTGAGGCTGCGGCGGTCGCCCGTGTCTGTCGATGCAGGGCTGCCCCTCTGCAAGGGAGCGAGTCAGGCGGGAGCTGCCCTGGCTGTGCTCCCAGCAGCACAGGGTGGGAGGGAGATTTAGCAAGAGGAAAGCTTCATTTTTAGTGCTAAGGTCAGGGAGGGATCCACGCAAACGCTTCATTTTACCTCACAGAGCAGGAGTGATCTGAGGGAGATTTCAGCACTGCTGTTGGTTGCTGCAGCTTTTGTGGTTGGGTTTTATTATAGACGAAGACACCACTGCAGGAGGCTACTGACAGAGAGGGACAGAAGTTGTTCTAAGAGAATATCTCGCTCATCCCTGTCCCGCGTTTGCTGCACAGCACAAAACTTGCCTCTGACCAGAACTTTGGACTGTTGCTGGCAAGCAGGAGCACGGAGGGTTTGCTCACACTTCTGTTGGAGGCAGCAAAATTCTCCTTTTAATCCTGAATATTACTTATAAATTGGAAGCAGTATTACACAATTTTGTTTGTGCCAGTGAGAGGAGAAGAAATGGATGTGTTCAGAGCACCTGAAAATGAGTCGCTGTTGTCCAGTCCCTCTGGTCCGGGCAGATGGGATCCCTTCCGTCGTCCCCTGGACTCCATCCCGCCCTGGCACTTCCGGCTCCTGGCAGCGCTCATGTTGGTGGTGACCTCTCTGTCGCTGGCTGAGAACCTGGCGGTCATCCTGGTAACCTTTAAGTTCAAGCAACTGAGACAGCCTGTCAATTATGTTATAGTCAACTTGTCTGTGGCTGATTTCCTGGTTTCACTGACTGGTGGCACCATCAGCTTTTTAACCAATCTAAAAGGTTATTTTTATATGGGATACTGGGCTTGTGTACTGGAAGGATTTGCTGTCACATTTTTTGGTAAGCTGGATTGTTTGTGGTTGTGTATTTTTTTCACTTCTTCCTACTATTCTAGTAGCTATCCTGCGGCCTCCCCCGTCACTGACTTTGCATGCCTTGGAACTCACTAGTTCTTCCCCCAGTTACATATATTGTGTGGTGGACCTGGTGTGTGGGTGAATAACATGTATTGCTATCTCTGTCATATGTCAGTGGCTTGTTGCGTGTGTACTGATCATTGAGTATGTTTAATGAGAAAAAGCTGGTTAATAAGTGTTGTGGGGGTTTTGGTCAAATGGTGTCAAAAAGCCCCCCTCACTGTGTGTAACTGTCAAGGTTTGTGTTCAGGTGTGTGCATATATGGATAGGTAAGAGAATGAGAGTGGCTGCTGTTAAACTGCGAAAACTATCAGGGCACAGAAACATGTTAGCTACCCCGCAGTGGTTCTGAGGAACGGTGACACACCTGTGACGCACCTGTGACACCTACATCTTTTTGTGATTCTTTTTCGTGGCTTTGTTTTACTAACTACAGAAAGAGTATTGAAATTGCTCTAAAAGGGAAAATCCTCACCACATAGTTCTCTGTCTAAATACAAATCTGCAGAATAAATGGGAAATGAGTTTAAAATGGGACGTCCGTGTACTTGAGGGAGACATTCATTCCTGCCTCCCTGTTCCTGAAGCGGCACAGTAAAGCCAGCCTGGTAACTGTCAGTGCTCTAAACACACTGTGCTGATCCTCAGCCTCAACAGGAGTCCCACAGCTGCTCTCAACCTGTTTAAGAGGGAATAGTGGTGAGGGACAATGCTACTAGATCAGTTTGTGACATGTAAGCCATGTCCCGTGGAGAAAGATCTGGCTGTTTCAAGATTTTGGTTGCCAGCCAGGTGATATGTGCCTAATAAACTGATAATTTTGTGTTGTGGGCAGCTGTCTATAGGTTGAAGTTTTATGACAATCTGAAATACAACATTTCTTGCAAAGATACTGTTTTGAAGAGTAGTTTGTTAATTTGGCAGCTACACAGAATTTGCGGGTTTTTTTAGAGCAAAATGAAAAGAGAGGTCATTGCCAGTTACATGGCCTGATCAGCTTCTTGGCCTTGTAGTCATTGTAGTATAGAGTGACAAACTAGACAAATATGAAAATCTTGTGCTCTTAACAAATATTAGAACAATGCACATAAATTGCACATCCTTTCACAGCTTGGGTGGTTGGAGAAGGTGCCTGATACGGTGGGCAAACACAGGAACAGGTTGCCTGGAGTGGCAACTCATGCAGAGTTTCTATCTGTGGGAGTACTCAAAATCCAACAGAACTTGGTCCTGGACAACCTGCTCTATGGCCTGTGCTTGAGTGTCAGGGGTTGTTGAACTCGAAAACCTTAGAGATGCCTTTCAGCCTAAACGGTTCTGTAAATGTGGGTGGTGTCTGCTTCTCAGTGCACCTCCTCAGTTGCTGGTGCTGTTTCTTCCTACAGGCATCGTTGCTCTCTGGTCTCTTGCTCTGTTGGCTTTCGAGCGGTATATCGTGATCTGCCGCCCGCTGGGAAATGTGCGCTTGAGGGGGAAGCACGCAGCCCTGGGTATTGCCTTTGTGTGGGTCTTCTCATTCCTTTGGACCAGTCCACCAACAATGGGTTGGAGCAGTTACACAACCAGTAAGATCGGAACTACTTGTGAGCCTAACTGGTAAGGCTGCCCTTGCAGAGCATGGTAAAGAAATGAAACTTGCAGCTCAGGATGTTTCAGGGGTGGGAATTTTAAGGAAAGGTTTGAGGATTATGTTGATCTCTGCAAAAATGAATGTAAAGAAAGTTGTAACAAAACTGAGAAGAAATTGCCAAGAACAGATAAAAAAATCTAGAAAGAGTAGGTTCCATCTCTAATGAAAATAGTCATTTGTACCTTGTGCCTTTGTCAGGGTCCACAGAGACAGATGTTTGAGCAGGCTGCCCCGAGCAGCCTGGTCCGACCCCACAGCTGGCGGCGCCTGAGCCCGCGGGGGGATGGAGGCTGTTCATCCGGCTGTCCCGCAGCTCTGGGGTCCGTGGTGCTGTGCTCCTGGTCCCAGCATCCCAGCCCAGGCTGGGGACGTGGCTCAGGGCTCCATCTGCTGATACGATTGCAGATGGACTTTGGACAAAAATAGTAGTGACAGCTTTGAAGAGCAAAATCAATACTTCAATAAAATAATAAACACATAATAGTAATACATACTCAATGTATTCTGTGTTTTATACAGGTACTCAGGAGCTTATACTGACCATACGTACATTATTGCATTCTTCACCACCTGTTTCATAGTGCCTTTATCGGTGATTTTGGTATCCTATGGAAAGCTGATGCAGAAGCTAAGGAAGGTAAGATGAAGCACTTAAAAGTAAACTTTGAAAAAGTGTATGTTGGCAAACATTTGCAATTTTTGTTTGATTTTCTTTAAAGATCAAACATAAGCAGATTAAATTTCCAGGCAGCAAATGCACTCGGTTACCAGTTCTTGTTATATAATTATCCTTACAAACAGGAATTTATGCTCTGGTCAGAAATGATTTTCAAAGTGTGCAGTTTGCGTCACTTATCAGTACATCTCATTAGCGAATGTCTGCCTCATGAGGTGGGCGACCCAGAATTGGTTTATTTACAATTATACTTCCATTCAGTGATGTTTAAGGCTCAAATCAGATAAGTCAGAATTTAGCTTAAAATTACTGCATTTGTAAATGTTAGGAGTGCTGGCTAATACTGTGTAACACCTACATGCAGAAAAACATGTAGCATTTGTAAATAATGCAATGCTGTTGAGTAAATAAAATGCTCGATTGTCCAGGAACATTTAAAAGACTTGAGAAAAGCTTTTGAGTTTTACTTAATGATTGTTATCTGGCTGCAATTTGATTTCCACACAGATTGCCCTAGTAATTGCTTTTTGCTGTCACTTTGACAATAAAAATACAAAGATACTTAAGTAAATAAAAAATTGATAATGACAGTATACAGTAATTCCACACCCTGTGGTTCAGTATCAGGATCCTTTTGTGCTGTCGCCCTCCAGAGGAACAGGTCTTTCCTTGTAGATCATTAGCCTGCTCACTGGGTTCAGTGGTTGGAGGCCTCGTTTGTTTTCTGGAATCTTCTGTCTTTTCTTTAAAGGTGTCAGATACACAGGGCAGGCTGGGAACTACAAGGAAACCTGAAAGACAAGTGGCTAGAATGGTCGTCGTTATGATCGTTGCCTTTCTGATCTGCTGGATGCCGTATGCCGCCTTTTCTATCTTAGTCACCGCGTACCCCTCCATTGAGCTGGATCCTCGCCTGGCAGCAGTTCCAGCTTTCTTCTCCAAAACAGCTACCGTTTATAATCCAATTATTTATGTCTTTATGAACAAACAGGTACTGTATGCTCTCAGTGTCATTAACATTCATTTTGTTGTTTTGTAAAGAATTATTTCTGCTTACCTATGTGTTAGTTAAATAGCATTACAATATCCAACATTTAGAACTTAAAAAAGAAGTCACTATGTGTCTGCCTCTTGGAAGATGGCGTAAGCCTCTGCATTATTGAAATATGAACATTAATAATTATTAGGTGTAGATATAATAAAAGAAAATCAGCCCTTAGTTAACATCAGTTTTCCATATGAAAATTCTATTTTCAAGACTTGTCCCAGTACATTTTTACAGTTCTTCAGGAATGCAATGGTAGTGAGGTGGTTTTTGAGGTGGGATGGAATGCTCCAGACGCTTGAATTGGTGTTTGTGGCTGTATGTACAGGGGGGCAGAAGCACCGCCCGTGCCTGTGGGACAGGGAGCGTTCTCCTCTGGAATGGGGGTGGAGGATCGGACGTAGAGACGGGTTGACGAGTGTGTGTGATAATCAACTTGAATAGATTTGTGCGATGAATGTAGCTACTAAGAGTGGTGGCATCAAGCAGAGTATAAGCAAATAGGTGAAAAGAACAAAAATAGTGAAGTGACTGTTGAATGAGAAGTGATGAATGCGTGTATTTATGTAGTCCTGCAGGGGAGCTACTGCCTGTATGTCACACGGGCAGTACCCTGACCTCCCAGAGCTTGGCAGAGGTGTGCTGGTCCCCCCCGTTAGTGGATGTGAATGCCATGGAAGCAAACCAGCTTTGAATAGCTGGGTATTGGCACATGAAAGCCACGCACAAGCCTGGGGAAATGCCCAGTTCTGTCCGTTAGTTGTGGTTAGTAATAAGCAGAGGAAAATTATTTTTAGAGCAAGATTTTCAAGTAGTCTGGGTCTTTTTAGCATGTCATTATTTCTCAGAGTTCTTATGGTGCCACAAACAAATACATTTTATGGGGCTGTTTCTTTACATTCCGAACTCACTCATGAGAATTTCCAAAGTTTTAGCTAAGACACAGACTGCTTTATAGAGAGTGTCTGAATTCTTTGTGTTTTGATTGATCTCCTTTTTCTTTCAACTTTCTAGTTCAGGAAGTGTCTGATTCAGATGTTCAGCTGTAGCGCCATAGAAACTGCAGAGTCCAACATGAACCCGACTTCAGAGAGAGCGATGCTAACCCAGGACAAGAGGGGCAGTGAGATGTCCACCATGGCAGTGCGTAGCACCCTTTCTAAGAGGAGAACTGGAGATCAACACAGAAATTGCCAATCTTTTGCTCAGTTGTCAGCTTTGGAAAATAAAATCTGTCCCTTGTAGGGTGGGAGGTACAATCATTAATGCAGTGCTACAGCGTATTTCCTTGTTACCATCTCTTAATACAAAAATGTTGTCAGTAGGGGTGTTACATTCCTGTGGACACTGACTTTTGCGATTCCAGGCTCCTGAGCGCATACAAGCGTTTCTTGGCTCTGCAGTTGCAGTCAGACACCCCGCAGGAGGTGGGTCCCTTTCTCTGTGTTCTATTCCGTGCCCACAGCCTGCTTGCTCCTGAGAGTGACATCAGGAGCTGTGCTGGCACTGGGACAGGACGGGTGGGGGAGTTGTATGCTGATGACAGCTCCTTGGTCAGCTGGACAAAAACATCGTGTCATATGGCTTCAGTGTGCAAATGGACGAATAAATGATAGATGGCACACAGCTGGCTCCATCTCAGCCGGTGGAGGTGCAGGGAAGAACAGGTCTGAGGGATTTTTTTTTTTTGGTTAGTTTTGGTACTTTTACTAAAAAAAAAAGAGGCAGAAGCTTCTGCACTTACGTCTGTCCTTGAGAACCTCCCTGGGCCACTGCAGTCTCCAGCAGCTCGGGTAGGCCATTCCAGGCTCCCAAGCACTGTTTTAATGAAACAAGCCCTAACAAGAGCTGGTCATATCCTCTCGTTGCATCCCTCTTTGTCAAGAAAAATCTGTGCTTGTGGCAACTTTTGAAGTAATTTGGACTAAATGATCATAGTGGGTCTCTTCTAACTGAGCTGTTAACTCAGCTTTAGGGGTCAGAAGGGTCTAGGAAGGTACGACTATGCAGGAATTCTGGAGAAAGGGCCAGCAGCACAGCTTAGAGTTATGAAGCTAAGCAAAATTCTTAGAGATTTTTTTGAAAGCACAGATACTCGTCTTGCAAAGTGGCTGGTGCTGCGGGCTCCCGGCCCTCTGGGCGCTGGTGCTGCGGGCTCCCGGCCCTCTGGGCGCTGCTGCCGGCTGCAGAGGCACCGCGCTTGAAGCGCCCGCTTTGTCCTGGCGCACCAGCTCGTGGCGCGGAGCTGCCTGTGAACTCTGCCCAGCACAGCACGGAGACAGCGCCGATGTGCGGGGGATAACTAGGAAGCAGAGCAGTGATGCTACAGTCCGGTGATGCCAGCCACATGCACATACATATTTGAAAGTTAAGTGGCGTGTTGTAGCTTTAAAGATGTTGTTTCACAGCAAATATTGGTGTGTTGTTTCTCTGGTAGAATTACATATGTATGTTATACATATGTTATGTAGTGTTTAATTTGTTGGGTTTTGTTTTTCTGAAGCGGCATATTTAAAGGCGTTAATTCCAGATAACTGTAGATACTGTACTTTGAAAGATACTATAAATAACCAAGTGTTAATGTATTCATATTGTGGCATAATGATTTCATAAGAGCAGTTGCGTGTAACAGTCAACGTGAGAGCCTATTCTGCTACCATTTACATGATATAAATTGAGTGAGTCACTAAGTAATCTTGTTTTTACGTTACAGTGCATCATTTGGTCTGCGGAGCTGCCTAGAAAGAAACACAGTATTTCACTAATTCTATACTTTTAATTATGAATACAAGCATTTCCATATAGTGGTTCAGATGGAAGAAGTTTGTTAATTTTGACATTATGAAAGTTTTTCTTGAACAAATGCCAGAGCTTGGTTAAAACTACACACACTAATTCTTGACAGAGTTCAGCTTGTTAAGTTACATTTTTAAATGTAAGTGGTTTTGGAGGTACTTTCTGTGAGGTTCTTTTTCATGCAATATTTCATTAAAATCTGAAACTTACCAGCACAATATAATAGACAGGTAGCAGTCAGTAATTTTCAATTAAATTTGGGAATAACACAGCCAGACTCTTAGAATGGGTATTTTATGAGGATGAATAATGGCATAATTTGAGGCCTTTATAGTGTTGTGGTGCCATTTTGGCTGTTAACCTGCATTTGAGGAGTTCTTCTCGAGTCAGTATTTGTAGAGCTTCCACATCTCGATGTTAATGTCAGGAAACGCTGGTCCCACCTGTGTTTGGGGTTCTGCAAAGGACATCAAGGAGAGGCTGGACTGTAGCTGACTCACACTAAGGGGAGCAGATCTTGGGTACGAACACTGTAAGCACGTCATGATAAGTCACAGTAAGCCATTGCTGTAACTACCTAATGAAGTTACACAAGGCCAATGTGTTGCTTTCTGCTTCACAAATCACCACATGTTTGCTGTGAGGTTTTCTTTCCAAGCATGACAGTTAATTAATGTCAATGGACTGTGTGGATGGGAGTTGGTAGAGCAGGTAGAGGAAGGAAGGGGTCCAGTGCCCAGTTCTTTACAGGTCCTTGTGTATGTTTGTACTGCCTGCAGCATAAGAATTTGCACTTACCATTTTTTTCTTTGTCACCTTATGGCCTGTCCCGATACTCGTGTTTCATGTGGCTGATGACTGCAAACGTCTTTGGAACCTCACCAGCAATGCTGCACTTCAGAATGTGTCAGTCCATCAGGACCGAACACCCTACCAGTACAGAATTTCAATTCAGCTCCAACTGCAAAGGGCTTAGAATTCAAAGTCGAGTTTAGATACGTAACCCTTTCTGTTGTCTTCATGGCTGTAGTGTTTTACCTCATAAACTGCCATGGCTGAGCAGCTGGAGGAGATCATGAAGGTCTAAATGCTTCACTGGGTGTCTTGGTGTCAGCGTGCTCGGGGAGCTTGCAGGGTGTTCTGGCTCTTCCTGGGGTGTCCTCTGAAGGTCTGGGTGTGGTGGTTTTGGGTTTTGTCTAAATCAGAGTTGTGCCTGGTCACATACAGTGAAATGGCTTCTTTCTGCATGGGCAGAAACAATCCACATGCCCTCTGGCATTTCGTTCTGCTTGAGGCCAAAGCTTCGGTCCCTGCGGGTGTATGCTCCAAAAATGACTGGCGGGGGCTGTTCTCAGCAGTGCCTTTATCTGCGGGAAGCTGTTCATCCGTGCCGCTGTGAGCTGGTGGCTGGCTGGGTGACTTTACGCAGATACGTTTAATATGAAGGTGTGCTTCACATAAAGCCCGGGTCACCAGGGCCCAGAGTGGGAGGGAAGCTCAGCACTGGCGCTGTGCGCCGGGCCGCCCCTGGGGCCGCGACGAGCTGCGCCGGCACCCGCGGGCGCTCCCCGGAAGGGGTTTCCGGGCCCCCAGCAGCAGCGCATGCGCCGCTCGCTCGCGCCGTGTGACGCGGTTGCCATGGTACCCCCGGCGGGGGCTGCGGCTGCGGCGCCGCTTTCGGGCCCGTGACCGGCGGCGGGGGCAGCGCGCGGGTCCCCGGGCCGCTCGGGGCGCGTGTCGTGCGCGCGGGGCCGCGCGGGCAGTACCGGGGAGCGGGGGGGGGGCAGCGGGCACGGCCCGTCCCGCGGACACGGCCCGCAGCCCGCAGCCGGGGCCGTTCGGCGGGTGCCGTCGCAGAGCCGTTCGGCGGGTGCCGTCGCAGAGCCGTTCGCGGAGCTGCCGCACGTCCCGCTGACCCGCGGAGGGGCGGCCATGGACCGCTCGGTCCGGGAGCGGCTCCGCGCCGCCCGCTGCCGCCGAGGTGAGCGCTGCCCCGAGGCCTGCCCCCTGAGCAGCGGGCGGGCAGCAGTCACCCCTGAACACGGGAGCTGCTCGATCGTAACCAGCTCTGCTTCTAAGGAGAGGCTGTTAATCGCTGCTTGACTATGAGAAACAACCGCTGCAGCGCTCTTAATTTAGTCTGGCTTTCTTCCAGTCAAGTTTACTTCATACAAACGCGTTAAGGATCAAATCTCGGTACCGTCGCGGCCGGGGGGTCTTCAGACAGCGGCAAGACAGTTAGTGCTTCGTCTCAGAACCGGGGCTGACCGCAACAGCACCAGAGGACACACACCGTGAAATAATGTAGCCGTGTCCCGCAGTCCAGCCTGAAGCGTGAATTCCCTGCTACCTTCTTTATTCCTTCTTTCTTGCAGACGTTCAGGCGTTGAAGGATGCTTATGAGTTGATCAGATCAGCCGCTCAAGGAGAATCTGTGCTGGACTCAGATAATTTCAGCACTGACTTGTATGTTTTGTGTGCTGAACAAGCATTTGAGGTTTGTAATTTAGGCAGTTTATTAAATAAAAACATTTATATGATGTATTGTATTTACAGGTTAAAGTTACTACTTAAAAATATTCCCAGAAGTACCTGTGAAAAATATTACACTGTTCTGGTTTTGGGAAGCAATTGTCTAAACGTGCATTTTCAGTTAAAACCTGGCCTCTAAATCATCACTTCTTTATAATCAGTTATCAAACTGGCTTGTGACGTTTGTAATTAGACCAAAACATTCAAGGTATACCATAGTAATATAAAATAGTTTGCCATGCCTGTTTGTTCTTGTTATGGAAAGCTAACATTACCAACTTGGTTATGACCAAAGAAAATGAGTGTGTGAACAGTCCCTACTGGGCAAAAGAAGAAAAGATGACATTTTAATTATGAGAGATTGTTGCTAGTTGAACTGACTTCTATAAAACGTGGTATAGGTTCTTAATTTTGAATTATTGTTTAATTTGCAGTCCATGGGTGCAGGTGGTTGGATTTCAAGCGGATGGCCTTTCTGATAACACATTCTTTTCCCCTCAAGTTCCATCTGTTGTCTGAAAACTGAGATGCAGCACCGACCTCCCTATGAAATCCCACAGGCTGATATCTGTCCTTCCAAAAAACATCTCTCAGAATTTTGCCTTTATGGTCAAAACTCTGTTAACTGACATTAAAAAGTGAAACTTTTCTGTATATTGTAAGGGGCTATATGACTGAGTGACTAAGGAACCTTTAAAAATAAAGGACCCATTTTTCTACACGTTTGTAATGACAAAAGTCTCGCTTTAAATTTTATTAAATCTTAATGTGTTTGTACCAGATCTGATAGTCAGCTTTATGGAATATTGTTTGCATACTGCTATGCAGTTAGATGTTACACTTTGAGTAGCCGTGTCTTTTTAAAAACTAACAACTCTAATTTAGTTGTTGCATTTTTTAAATGTTGAAATGCTTTTCTTGGTCTTAGCTGGGGCACCTGGAGATGAGCGGTGACTGTCTGCAGATGTATTTTAAAGGAAGGGTTCCCGTGAACCAGTTTCTTGGCAGAGCGTATTTGTGCCAAGGCCAGTTGCACACTCCGCTCTCTACGGATAATTTGGTGAGAAATTGTAAAGAGTATTTCTTCCTGGGTTTTAACGTTCTGCTTTCAGCCATTTAAAATACACAAGGGTAATCAGGATTGTGGGAAAGGTTGTTTAAAGGCAATAGTCCTCCTTCCCTCCCGCTGGCTCCACATCTGCTTTGCCGCTTCCGCTGCATCTTAGGCTTTCAAAAATCCCTTTTGATGGGCCCGTCCATCTTCCTCTCGCCGTCCCTTCGGGTGTTTGTACGCGCGGTTGGATCCCCTCCTCAGCTGACAAGCGCTTCTCAGAGCTTTTCTGAAGAAAATAGCACTTCCAGGTTTTAATGGTACAAACCATTTTTTTCCCTGGCTTTGCCCTTGGACATTTCAGAGCTTTCTTTGCTGAAAGCTTAAAAAATGCACAGCTTTGCCAGTCTGGACATTTTCAGGCCTGATAATTAAAGTTTGGCAGAAATGAAAGAAACCTAAAATATAGGTTTAAAATTTGAAATTAGGAAAACACAGCATGTTTTATTTGAGGTTGATCTGAAAATAAAAATCCTGAGATGTGAACATATTGAAATAGGAAAATAACGTGCTGATTTATAAAAGCATTAACAACGTTTTTGTTCCATTTTAGGAAGAGTTTGAGAAGTTCGTGCTGTGTTTTATGAAGGCCGTAGACTTTGCCGCCCAGGACCCGAGGTAGGTCCTGCCTCCTGAGGCCCCGGAGAGCGCTGCCGCGTCAGGCTGTAGGAGTTTCTCGCGCTTTCACCAGCTGCTCCGCAGTTGCGTTCTTTGGGGTTTTTACTTTCGGGCGTTTTCCCTCCGTTTGCCGCGGCGCTCGCGCGGCTGCTGCGGGCGCTTCGCGGGCTTCGGCGGGCGGGGGGAGCCGCCTGAGGCTGGTTCGTGTCTCAGGGCGTTTCCGCTGCCTCCGTGCTTACGCTAAGTAGGAGAGCACCACGTCAGCCCATTTTAAGCGGTTACTGGGCAGAGTGTAGTTGCAAGAGTTACTGTATTCCTCTTGAGCTGCACGTGTGTTCTCAGTTCTTAGGGTTGGTGCTTATCTGGACACATAGAAAAAGTTCCAGTTCCTGACTCTTAGAAGTGTTTTAAAATACTCTGTCTGTACTTTTATGTTTATCTAAGTCCGTAAAATAACTAAATTCTTGATTTTTGCTTTTCAGATACTATTTTTTGATATATAATGCCTCGGTTCTTTATTGGCAATTTGTGAGGCCGTATCTTCAGCCTGGATTCCGCTATTGTCTTATTCCCAGCCTTTCCCAGATTGTTGACGCGTTAAACCGAACTGAAGAGCAAGACGGCGAATGGAGGGCAGAGCTCATGATGTAAGCGTGTTTTCCGTGTGGCCGTTCGGTGGTCTCTTGTACACGTGGCTGCCACCTGAGGTTGTCTTTAATAACGCGTGTTTCATTGGTGACACTGGAGATACGTTTGTTGTGGAAAGCTTAATTTATAGCTTTTTAAAGATACAGAAATGTGCGCTTAACAAAAAAGGTCCTTCATTTTAATGTTTACTTTGAGGTTGAAATGTTAGTGGCAGGGGCTGTGGGTGCGATCTGAAGTATCACAGTTTCGAGTGTAGTGCTCGAGTTGTTGTTTATGTGCAGCGCTTGTAAGGGGGGAGAAGGACGGACTCCTGTTTTCTTCAGGTAGAGAAACACACCCTTTAAACAGATAAACAGAGACCTTTCTGTCATCTGATCCCTGAAATGAAAGAAACAGCCAATCTGGGAGCAGTACCTTGGATATGTAGAGTCTCTTGAAAAAATATCAATAAGAATTATTCCAGAAAGCATTAATAAAGGTTTAATACAAATTTTGTTTGATCTGCAGAAATTTACTTGAGTGCTTCCTCGATGCTTCAAAACTGAAAGAAGCAAGAGAGTTTTCATCTACGGCAGCTATCTTTATTAAGGAGAATGTTCCAGATAAATACCCTCAGCTATTTTCTCTAATGGTAATGCTGTAAAATATTTTAAACTCTCAGTAAGACAGGAGCTTTCTCTACATTTCATAAGGCGATAGTTATAATTGCTAAATATGTTGTCTCCATTTAAATTCTGAGCTCCCAAACAATACAGTAAATATGCAGATTGTTACCAATTTGTGTATTTTTGATACTAAAAGCTAAAGAGCTCCCTACAGCCACACGTTATTTTAATACAACCTGGTATATAACTACTATTAACACAGAAGATGTAGTGGGTGCAGCTTAACCTACCTTATGTTATTGAGGGTGTATTTAGCATCTGTTGACTTTTCTTATGCTGATGAATACTTAAACAACCCAACTTGAACCCTATAAATAGTTCTGAAAATCAGAGCATATGGCAATAGTTCACATTTCTTGCATGCCCTTAATTTGGGAAACAAGAGGATGAAGACAAATGTGGCAAAAGCAGAAACAGGCAATTAAACTTGGAAGCTGCCCGCAGTCATACTTGCTTTCTTTCTGCGACATTGTCTGTTGTCCTTCTCTGTCTGCTCCCAATCACTGCGTTTCGAAAACATACGTTTGTAAGGTGAAGTTCTCTAACATTTGGATTAAGAGAACCAATATACAGCCTTCCAAAGTGCAGTATTAACGAAGTGATAACATTCAGGCAAGGTCAAAAAGCCTTTTGTATTTTTCAGAGGCACTGTTGAGCAGAGCTGTTCGACAGTGGCCCCAGGCAGAAGGGGGCAGTTCTGGAACGGGCCTTGGGCCGCGGTGTGACCCCGGCGAGCGCTCTGGTGACGCGGCGCGGCGGCCCTGCCGGCCTCGCTGCTCCAGCGGCCGCGGTCGCCAGCGCTGAGTGCGGCGGGCGCGTGTCCCGTGCGGAACAAACCACGTGTGCGCGTTCCGTGCGGAACTCTGCAGTTGTTGCCATTTCTTCTTAACATTTCTTGCTCTTTGTAATTTAGAGTTGCAGATAAATTTAAATAGGGCTCATTACTCTTAGCCGGATGAGATAATTTCAGAATGAGTGTTATCAAAGGATATTATTAAAAATGCATTAATCAGAATTCTAACTCAGCTGTTAGTTGCACATGTAGGTTTCTGCTAATACTTCTGCTCCTCACTATGTGAAGATCAGTGTTAGTATAGCTCTACCAGGTGACCTTGGCGGTATCATCAATGATCATAGGGGTCTCACTGCCCTTAAAGTCCATGAGAAAGCCTTCAGTCAACATACCTGCTTCGTTTTGAGCCCTGTGGAATGTCTGCCTTATGTTTGCTTATTTAGTCAAATTATTTTGTAGGTATATCACAAACTAATGGATATTTCCCAGCTAGAGAAGGAAATTCAAAATTCCATCCATCTTGCAGTTGTTTATAAAATGCAGATGTTAAAATTGTGAGTATTAAAATGTATCCTTCCACTTGTACTTTGCCTGATATTACAGGGTTGGAGTCAGGTTCTGGTGTCCCATATGCGGGTAGAAAAATCTACTGCAAATATTAGTTTCTTAAAAGGAAAACAGTGATGGCAGTTCGGGCAGCGAGTGCCGGGCCGTCTGGAGAGCAGCCTCGGCTGAACGTGGGGGCTCCCGGGGGCGGGAGTGGTCGTGCGGCTGTTCCCACTGCGGGAGCTGCAGAGGTTGGAACACGTTTTGTTCCCAGCGGATGGCGGTTCCTGCACCGGTCGTGTAGGAGAGTGGAGCGGGGAGATGGCACCTGAAGCACAATGCGCGGATCGCAAGCATGAGAAGCATAATGCTTGTAAAACTTCTTACAGGCATAAAACAATTTTGAAAATTGGACTTCATAACAAAATCTCATTTATTTTTTTTAATGTCTCAGCACCTCCCCATTTTAAAAGTATTAATTATTTTCTTAGTTATAATGGATTATATTATGTTGACGTTATAGGAAAGGACTTTTGCATACTATTTTTCTTTGCTTCTGGAATAAAATTTACTGTCTGAAATATTAATTGTTACGCTGGAATGTTCCTCGTGCTTCACATCTGTCTGCCTCCGGTAACTCACTGGCATACTGAATGACGTTTTGTTGACTTGCTTTGTGATTTTTGTCGTTCATATTTCAAAGTGTCCCGCTGATGCCGTTGGACTACGAGCCATCCGTTCTAGAGCTAGGAGAATTATTTCAAACTTTTAATGCAATAATACTTCTTGTGAAAAATTGTGATGGATTCTCACTGTATTGCAGGCAGTGGGACACAGGTGAGCTCCCAAGTGACGCCGCCGCAGATCTGAATTCTGTGTATGTGCTTCTGAAGCAGTACGATGCGCCTCCAGCAGCTGTTCTCAGCGCGAAGTGAGTGTTACTCGTCGTGTCCTGGGCAGGTGATGCTGAAGCTGGTGCTGTTTCCACAGATTCTGATGAATTCTGTGACGCTGAAGAGAGAGCTCAGTTACAGTAGTTTGTGTTGCATTGACGCCTGGGTCATCTTAAAAAAAGACAAAGGTCCTATCATGCTTTAATAAAGACCCCAAGATCGAATATCTTCTTACATATATTTGTTTGTATAACATGATTAAGTCTTTCCATAAACCTTTCTTGCTGATAACAGGAGATTTTAAAAGCCCTTAGAATTGACAAGTGCTTTTCAGACTTCAGTTCATTTTTAGCTTTTCTTGGGGCCCTTCCCAGTTGTTCAGCATCACTTTGAAATGCAGACTATACTGAGCTGTCCGTTGCAGTAGTTATGTCACAGCCGTGACATACGGCAGTGACAGGACATTTTCACTCACGAAGGTCGCTCGTCTTTGGCGTTCAGGTATCTCGGTACGTCCGTCCCAGACCGCGCGCCGTGCTCGCTGGGTTATTCCTGGAGATTCAGACTTGCAGAACAGTCTCCTGCCGTGTGTGCGTTGTGGGTTCTTAGTCCCTAAGTGACTGACCAGCGGGTCTGAGTGGTTTGTGTGCCGCTTGGCTGCACTGTATTTACATGATTACCTGCAGTATTTATTTGCTATTTCATCATCTTTGTGCTCCATACATTTCATTCTGTATTTTTAATTTTCTTCAGGAGCAGTTTGTGCGAGAATACAGTAGAAGTATACTAATTATACTAAGTATTCTAATTGTTTTCCATAAATACAGAAGTTTATCATCTGCTTTTCATGTAGCCAACTTTACTGTTTTGCTTTTTTCCTTGTTAACAGAGCATTGCTATTATAGTATAATCACATCCTCTAATATTCAGATGACTTCATAGTTTTCAGATATATTGCACAGATTTACTTTCACATAGTGTTTTTCTAATTCCATAGAAGAGCAATATCAGATTCCCTGAAGTGATGTTTTCCTGTTTTTGAAGGATTCCTTTGATTCTGGAGTTAGCTCGTTTTTCTCTGGAAGTTAACTGTGTTGAGCTTGCCCATGACTGTGTACTTGATTTGAAGAGAGCTGGCATTACCGTAAGTATTAATGTTAATTACAGTTGATTTCCCTTTTTTTTTTACAAACACCCTGCCCCCTTGTGATTATACTTTAAAACTAAAACTGATAGTTCTGGGATTGCTGTCCATCTCTGTATTGTTTCAATACTCATTAATGTAAATAATTACTTAGATAAGTGATCTATGGAAAGCTAAAGAGAAGGTGTAAGGTCAGAAGGTAGGGTGCAGGTAGAAGAGGGTAATTAACAAGACTAGTTTTGGCCAGTACATGTTAACCGTAAATTTTTGCCCATGTGTTTTAAATGATGCCTGTGGAACAGTTTCATGGAAGTTAAATGCTGCCTGTTGAGTTTTGAAGGTTTAAGCAGTTTACCCATTGAGATTGTGACGGGTCACTAGGATGTAAGCTCTAAAAGCAGCTAATGTTACGTACATGAACGTGAATATCACCCTTGCAGAACTGCATATGCCTCCAAATTTTGATGAGGAAAAACCAGAGCATTTGTCTGGAGCGTTACTGGGGGACTGGTGGAAGGGGGAGCTCCAAACCGTGCAAAGAAACAAACCCAAACCAAGTTGTTACCTTAGGCAGCGCAGTTCCCATTGGAGCGAGAGACGTAGAGACGTTGTGCCACAAACCACACTCCCTGATCCTGTCCTTCCTGTGGATCTTTCCTGATAGCGTTTGTTCCTGTACGTTGCCCAGAGTCCTTTAGTAGGAATGATTCATTTCCCAGCAAACTATTGTTTGATTTGTTATTTGCTAACATAATTTTTACACTTCTTTAGTGTAGTTAATGTAATGTAGGTGTAGCGATGTTCTTAGATGAAAATTCTGTGTGGTCTCCCTAATAACCGATCTCTCACTGTGTGTGCTCCTTTGGTGCCCGCATCCAGCTTGCTCTGAGGTTTGTTCTTTCTGTTCCTTCCCTGTTGTGGTGGCCCCGGCCAGCAGCTGAGCACCACGCAGCCACTCACTCAGCACCCCTCTGAGCAGGGCGGGCAGAGAACCGGGAGGGTGACAGTGAGAGAAGTACTGGACTGAGATAAAAACAGCTTAATGATTTGAAGTAATAATAGTAATAGGAAAATAAGGGAAAAAAAGATAACAGACAGAATAAAAGCCAAACAAAGACAAGTGAATCAAGTGAAAACGGTTGCTCATGGCAAACCGGCCGAGGCCCAGCGGGTCCCAAGCACAGCCCCCCCGCAACCTTCCCCCCGTTTTATTTCTGAACAAGATGTCATGGTCGCTGGGGTCACTCGTCCGGCCGCGCCCCCAGCTCCCCGTGCGCCCCCGGCTCCCCGCGCGCCCCCGGCTCCCCGCACATCCCCGGCTCCCCGCGCGCCCCCGGCTCCCCGCACATCCCCGGCTCCCCGCGCTCCCCCAGCTCCCCACACATCCCCGGCTCCCCGCGCGCCCCCGGCTCCCCACACATCCTCGGCTCCCCGCGCGCCCCCGGCTCCCCGCGCATCCCCGGCTCCCCGCGCGCCCCCGGCTCCCCGCACGCCCCCGGCTCCCCGCGCGCCCCCGGCTCCCCGCACATCCCCGGCTCCCCGCACATCCCCGGCTCCCCGCGCATCCCCGGCTCCCCACACATCCCCGGCTCCCCCCGCATCCCCGGCTCCCCGCATCCCCGGCTCCCCGCGCGCCCCCGGCTCCCCGCGCTCCCCCAGCTCCCCACACATCCCCGGCTCCCCGCGCATCCCCGGCTCCCCGCGCGCCCCCGGCTCCCCACACATCCTCGGCTCCCCGCGCGCCCCCGGCTCCCCGCGCATCCCCGGCTCCCCGCGCGCCCCCGGCTCCCCACACATCCCCGGCTCCCCGCGCGCCCCCGGCTCCCCGCGCGCCCCCGGCTCCCCACACATCCCCGGCTCCCCACACATCCCCGGCTCCCCGCGCATCCCCGGCTCCCCGCCCATCCCCGGCTCCCCGCGCGCCCCCGGCTCCCCACACATCCCCGGCTCCCCACACATCCCCGGCTCCCCGCGCATCCCCGGCTCCCCGCGCATCCCCGGCTCCCCGCGCGCCCCCGGCTCCCCACACATCCCCGGCTCCCCGCGCATCCCCGGCTCCCCGCGCATCCCCGGCTCCCCGCACATCCCCGGCTCCCCGCGCATCCCCGGCTCCCCGCACATCCCCGGCTCCCCGCGCGCCCCCGGCTCCCCGCGCATCCCCGGCTCCCCGCACATCCCCGGCTCCCCGCGCGCCCCCGGCTCCCCGCACATCCCCGGCTCCCCGCGCATCCCCGGCTCCCCGCACGCCCCCGGCTCCCCGCGCGCCCCCGGCTCCCCGCGCCCCCTGCCCGCTGCGGGGCGAGCGGCACAACAGCCCTTGGTGTTGGGCGGGGGCTGCTGGGCCACGACGCCCCTGTGTTCCAGAACAAACCCAGAGCAGCCCGCACGAGCTGCCATGAAGGAAACTGACTCTACCTCAACCAAACAAGTCCACCCACCGAGACACAGCTGTTTGTCACTGTGTGCAGAAAATCAGCATGTTTTAGATACCAAAATGTATGAAAAAGTGCCTGGTTGTGTTGTGATGATACCCATGAGTAATTTTTTAGTTATTGGAAATATGCGTGTAAGGAAATATTACTGGCAAATACTGCCAAATTCCAAACCACGTTTCCAGATTTCTATTATAGTGGTCCTACTTCGGGTTACTTGTAAAGTAAATTTCACTTATCCGCACTGGAATAGTTGTGTTCCAGGTGGCTGCTTCGGGCCTGTTCTTTCTGAAAATTCCCGCGAGTCTGAGATCAGACCCGGTCCCACAGCGCTGCCCCGGAACAGGCGTTTCAGTTCCCCAGATCAAGGGCTCGGGGGGTCAGCGTGTGCACGGGCAGGATCGCCAGGATCCCCCGAACCACGCGGGCCCTGCTGCTGCTCCCCCGCTCCGCACAGCGCGGGCTGTCCCGGCGCCCGGCCCTGGGTCCCCCGGCCCGTTGCACAGTGACCACAGCAAAGGGCAGAAATCCGTCTGGGGTTCCAGTGCCTCGGCTTTGCCGAGTACGGACAGATTTCTCAGCCTTAACACCAATTCCATCTCCCTATGCGTTTGTTGTTACCTGATGGTGGCAGTTGTACATTCATCTGGGTTTTTCAGTATCTCATCTGTTTTCCACTCGTGGGGATGTTAAATTAACAGGTCGTGCGCAGTGATTTGGCAGTAGTTCATAACGAGTGATGGATGGCGATGCTGTCTGGCTTTCCCTGCTGCCCCACGTGAAACCAAATACAAAGTACCTTAGACGATCCATACGTATGATTTATATGATTTAATACCCAGATCTTTCCTGAGCTGTTAAAACCTAACCTCTTTTTTTCTCTCAGAAGTTACATTACCCATCAAGATGAATCCTTTCTCTCTTGACTAGCTCTTATTTATTCCAAGCATGTACCTTTTTAATAATATTAGTGAGCAAGAATCTACGAGAACTGAAGTCAAAGCACAGTGTAGGAGAAATCAAGTGTACCCTGGCGTCCTTAGTGCGGAGTCTGGCAGCGAATGACTCTGAAAGTCTCGGTAAAGTTATTTTGCAGCTTTGGTTTAGTAAGAAGTTACATCCATTCAACAACAAGTTCTCCTCTTCATTGTTTCAGTTAATTAGCTTGTATAGTGGGATTTTTAGCAAGAAAGTACGGTGCTGTATTAGTGTAATGGCATGGGTTTAATCTGCCTTGTGTTCCTTTTTAATTATCAAAATGAGCATTTTGTATATTAATTCTTCATAGGAGCAAGGGAAACTTATTGAAATAGAATGCCTGGAATGTGAATATGAAGCAAAAAAAATTGGCACTAAAATTATGACTTACACCAAAGGAGTTGTTGAGGTATGTTCTTTAACATTATCTTTGAGAGAAAAGTACAAGTTTTAATTTGTTAAATGAGGAAAATTACATTAGGCTCGTGTGTCTTTATTATGTTATACTGGTGAGAAATCATGTTAAGCTTTATATTCGTTCTGGTTGGGCTGCCAAGAAGAAAACGGGCGAGTAGCGAGCGGTTGCGTTCCCCTCCCTGGGCGTTCTGCGCCTGCAGCAGCTGGCGCTGCGCGGGGCGGGCGCCGCAGCGCCCCCGGGTTCGTGCTGAGCGGTCACGGGAGGTGTTTCCATGGGACGTCTGCGCTTGGAACGGACCCGTAGGGACGTGAGGTCAGCTCAGCTGTTGTTGGTGTTATGGGCAATCTCGTACAAATTTCTGTGTCAGAGGAATGCAGGTTGTTCCTGATAAATTGTGACACTGAGGGGGATCTTCTCTTATTTCTCTAGGTAGCTGGCTCAGTTATAGTTGAGACCCTCGAAAGCAGAAGCCTAAGTGGTCGATATTATCAATGGGATTAGACAGATGCCACGAACAATTGAGAACAGCTGCTGGGACAATTAAAGTTCCTAAAATAGAAAGTATGAACATGCTTCAGGGAAACTGATAGCGCATAAACCTACTCCTGTCTCTGACTGTTCTTATTTTAGGATTCAGAAATTTCATTCAGCTTTTGAAAAAAATAAATAATAATTCTTCATAATATGAAACACTACTAGTACTGTTTAAATAAGAAATAGGATTTTTAGATACTTAGGTATTTCTAAATACACCTACCACAGTGTACACAGAGAGCTTTTTGGTTTGATTTTTAAATTTTAGTTGGTTATTTAGTTCGTTATTTTAATCAAGTAACCTCTAAAAAGAACTGGGTAATCAGTGAGTATCTCTACTGCAGGTAAGGATTTGCTTTGAGATTTGATAGGAACTGAATTTAATTGACAGCATGGCAAATGCCATTGATATTTCATTTTTTCCTGTCCTACACTGCGTTTGTAATTTAGTATTAAAGAGAAGATCCGACCCTTCTGAATTCACAGATACTGCAGTTATCGGCTTCTGTTGGTCACAAGGATGGGGAGCAGCTGACAGGCTGCTGCCTGCAATCCCTAGTAACAGCACCTGAGAGAAATACCACTTAGTTATCAATGCCTGTTAAAATAGAAAAGGTTTTAATAAGGAAATCATTTTAAAATGGAGCTCCCGAAGCTGGCTGGCTGAGGGGCTGCTTTCCATTGCATAGAGGCTGAAGGTTGAAATTGGAGGATCGTGTAAGAAGTTGCATTCATGCGTTCCTTAGCGACGTGTGCTAATTAGTGTTTCATTTGTAGGTGCAGCTGGCGTTGGTGCGGAGGCTGGAGCTGGCGCTGCGGCACGCGGTGGCCGCGGGCGACCCGGGCGCGCTCCGGGCGGCCTGTTGCAGCCAGTGGAACGCGTGCCTGCCCCTGCTGCAGCGCGGGCTGCGGCGGCACCTGCGCGACCCGCTGCTCTCGCTCGCTGCCGCGCTGGAGGAGAACAGGTCGCTCCGCGCTCCACGCCCGCGTGCTTGCCGCCGGGGCCAGGGTGGCGTCAGAGCCTCTGAGAGCTCACGCTCTGGAAAGTTTTCTGCTAGCTTGTGACAAGTGAACATCTGCATATTGCTTACATGTCCTCATTAATCATTTAAATATATGTTTCTTTCAGGCGAAGTCTTATGCCATTTAATGGCCTGTAGCAAATATTGAAATTTGTTAGGAAATGAAAATAGTTAATCATGTGAGAAAATTCCAAAGCGGCAGTTAGAGTAAATGTGTTGGAACGGGGTTTAGACTGTTGTGTTAACGTGACTTCTATTTGTTAAAAACATGAAATTTAAAAATTATTTTTAAAAACCATCATGGCTTCTGTATTACATGTCAAATGAGACACTTCTTGCAAGGTACTGGTTTTGTATCTTCAGTGATACCTCCTTTTTGTTGAAAAACCTATAGTATTAAGAAAATGTATAATTATTTTAGACTTATTCTTCTATTTGCTGTTACATGGTACTTAGCCTTCTGCTCCTTAATAGCTTCACCTTCCTCACTAGTGTGAGTGGAACAGGTGAACCTGAGTTAGTGGTGCTAGTTAAGTTTGGACCTGTACGTAGGCTGGCTGCTGGGAACAAACACCAAAACCCGTGTGGCAGCGCTGGTCACAGCAGACGTCACCTGCGTCTGAGCGGGACGCTGGGTGCTTTCTGGTGAAATGTTACAGAGGAAGGTGAGAATGTATTTTCAGTGGTTTTAAAATGTAATTCGTTAGTTGTATGAAGAGGAAACAGAAGCCTGAAGATGCAGATATACACATGGGTAAAACTGCTATGTTGTATTTCTGCACTATTATTCAAGCATTTCCTATACTTTCCATATAAAGAGCGCAGTATTGGCATATGCAGCTTGGATATTTATACTGAATGTCAGTAACGACCGTTTTTCTGGAGAAGGTTGCAGGTTAGGTTTCTGGGGTTAGAGATTTGGCTTTTGTTCTCCGTATATTCCAAACGATGCGGTAGACTCGCCCTCAGCTCTAAGGTGGTTCGTTACTGGAGTTTGAATGAAGTCACTTGTCCTTATTAATTTACCTGTCTTCATTTTTGTTTTGATTGTAGCATTAATTGTGAGTGCTGTGGTCAGCAGTAAAGGGCGATCCTTGCTTAGGTTGGCTCTAACGTGGGCCTATGGCGTTTGATAGCCATGAAAACCTGCCCTCTGTTCGATTTTTCATAACGTGGCTTTTATTCATCTGATTTCTTGTTGTTCTTCCTGGAAATAACCTCCAGCAGCATGTAGAGCTCCAGGCTGCCTTGAGCGGCCCCGGGAGGTGCTGGTGGGGAGCAGGGGTCCCCGGGGCTGGGACACTGTGCACTGAACACGTGGGTGCACAGGGGTCAGGGATACTGGGGCACACGGTACCGGGGGTCCCTGGGGCTGCGGCAGAGGGTACCGGGCGTCCCCGGGGCTGGGACACTGTGCACTGAACACGTGGGTGCACGGGGGTCAGAGGTGCTGGGGCAGAGGTACTGGGGTCAGAGGTGCTGGGGCAGAGGTACCGGGGTCCCCAGGGCTGGGACACTGTCAGCGGCACCGGGGCAGCTGCCGCTGCAGCGAGTGTGTGCGAGCGTGTTCACCCGCCGAGCCGGGGCAGCCGGGCTCCGTGTTACAATTTGCTTCTACTTAAACCTCACGAACTTTTAGCAGAAGTGGCCGCTCTCCAGTACATCCCGGTCTCTCTGAGGGTTAATAAATACTTGATTTGCATTCCTAAGTCTTAACTTGAGTGTGGTACTGGAAAAGAATTCTGCTAATACACAAAGATGAGTTCGTTTACAAGATGTGGTGCTTGCTCATGGCTGTGTGTTCTCATGCAGAGTTAATGGAAGCAAAATGCAGTTGTATTTTCTAAGTAATTTCATTTAAAAAGTCAGGGTAGTGAAAATGAGAGAGAGCTAAAAAGGGAATATATTTTCATACTGGAGTAGCTTTTAGTTATTGAGTTTCACTTCGCGGTAATTTTTAGGTCTAATTTTAGTTTGCCTCATTTTAATGGTTTACATTTAATTTCATATTCCTCAGCATGTTGGATTTGTTGCGTTGCCAAGTTCACATGGAAATAGCTCGTATTGAAGAGGATGGCGACAGAATAGAGGCTGCCGTGGAACACTTGCAGAAAGCTTTACGTCTAAACAACGGCGGGCAGTATGAAGAATATTTAAGGTTGTCTTTGAAACGTCTGCAGTTGTGCACCATGCTGTATGAGTTGCCTGAGCGCCCGGAGGATCGGGCAGCGCTGCTGATCGAACAGGTAGCCGTGCGGGGGGGTCGGCGCGGGGCAGGTTCGCGGCAGCGCAGCGGAGCGCAGGGCCCGCGGCCCCGAAGGGCCCCAGGCTGCCGCGGTCCTGCCGCTTCCCGCGCTGCCGGTCACGGCGGAGGAGCGTTCCCTGCCGCGTTCAGAGCCTGTTTCTGGAGGAGGGGAGGTTATCTGTGTAATTAAAAGAGTTAAGATTTCATTGCATGGAACAATGTTTTAATTAATGAGGGCAACAGTGGCCAAATAGCTCAACATCCCAGCTGGCTTTGAAATATTAATAAATCAGCATTACATCACACTTACAAGTGACACTAAATAATACAATCTAAATTCCCAGTGTAGTCATTGTCCAGAGTTACTGCATCTAATTCTGTTATGGTGCCTCAGCACCTGAACAAAAATCATGTTGGCAACTGATTGCTAGCTGGGCAAAAGACATTCCGGCTACACACCGTTTTGGGATATTCACAGAAATCAAGGTTTGTTCACGGAACCTAAAATCAGTTCTGGAAAGCCGCTGGTGAGTTTATGTCTATTATTAAGACAAAGAAAATTGAAGCTTTGTTGTCTAATTTGGATGCTTTTCCATGCAAGTTTACTCCGTTTAAATGTCGTTTCTAAACAAATAAGATAGATAGATAGATAGATAGATAGATAAACACGAGTATAATAAAAGTGAACCTTATAACCGTTCCTTTCTTTCCGTAGGCTAAAAGGGGAAAGCAGGAGGATGATGTGAGGAAAAAGAGGGCCCTTCTGATAAATGCAGGTCTTGCACTGGCTCCTGATTCATTTAAAGTAGTCCTTGACAGTGAAAATGAAGCTAAAGGTAATGTCCATGTGTGTGACTAAAACGTACTGTGCTTGACTTTGCCTGCTTTGCGCAGTCCTAAAGGCTGGACGTGATGTGGAGAGCGCTGCGGTGCAGGTGAACTCGGCAGTACAGGGCAAGGGACAGCTCCGCTCGGTTCTGTGGCAAAGCTCCTGTTGATTTCATTAGGGGTCTGAGATTTACATTGTGATCCTGGAAGAGCAATTATTGTCGTTTTCCCCTCTGAAGTAATCTGAATCAACTCCTGAATGTTCTTACTTAAGGTCAATTTTAAGTGGTATTCTCAGTTTTCACCCCATAATATTCTGTGTTAATTACATACCATGGTGAGTATTCGTTCCATATTGTAATTGTCTTTCTATTTGAAATCTTGCTTTTGAGAGACCAAGTTTTGCACAGAGATCTAGTCGTGAAATCTACATTTACTTTCTAAACATGGTCGCAAATAGGCACGTTCCGTGTGCCACAGGCAGCCTGGGGCTGGGCTGCACAGCTGGCTGCTGAGGAGCGGACAGGAACAGGTTTTCCAGACTGCTCGAACTGCTGTATCTCGTCAGTGACCGAACGTTCCGAACAGCGGCGGTGCCGCGGGCTCCCGGGGCCGTCCAGCCAGGACGCGGCGTCCGCGCGTCCCCCCCCAGACCCGATCGTGGCGCACAAGTCAGTGTTACGGACACGGTCAGCAGCCCCGCTCTGTGCGGGGCGTTTCAGTGGGTGAAAATGGTTTGGTTGGAAAACATTTTAATGCAGGACTTAAGCTGATAAAATGCATCGTATTTGCGCAATGAAGGGAAGTAAAATGTGCGTGTTTCTAGTTGCTCTTCAATTTTGAGGCGATAACTGTAAAATTATATCCAAACTTCCTCAGAATAAACCGCACTACACATTAACTTTCTAAGATAAACTGCTAAAATGAGTGAGATTATCACTATATTGCAATTATTACAGTACTTCCTATCGTTTGATCCCATTTCTTGTGAAATGGTTTGGCGATATTCCCGCTCTTCCTGAGGCTGTCATCCAAAGAGCGAGTGTTTTGCGTTTTCCATGACGCGTTACAACAAACTTAAACATGGTTATTGAAGGAGGAAGAAAATATATATGCAACTGTTTCATTAAAATATACATAGAACAGGACACCAGATTTGTAGGGTTATTTTGTTTCTTTTAAGTTACGTAAATAACTGCATCTTGGTGCGTGTGTTGGCCTAATTTAGTGAGAGTTGTACCCGTAGATCCAGAGGACAATGCCATTATTTACCCCACAGCCTGGCATGATATAACTGCCATATGTATTACCCTGAACAACGTCTGTGCGCCTTTGGGTAACGCGGCGTTACCATATGCTGGGTAACGCATTGCAAGAGGTTTGTACCAGGAATGGCAGGCCGTTACGCCTTCCTCCTCCTATTGTGAGTGAAGGGACGTGATCCTGCTTGTGTATTTCTTTTAAAGCCAAGCAGACTTTATATGTATTTCTTGCTGTTATTTGACAATGTTTTTGAGGATCACATTGATACCTGGTCTGCATTCCATTAGGGGCCGTTGCTTGGCTTCAGGTGAATGTACGAACTCATCAGATTTCCCAGTCACAGTCAAGTTACCTGTATTCTAATGCAAAACGTCTCCTCTGCATCGCTGCGCTGCAGAAATGACCCTGTTGGGTCTGTGGGTACCACGGGGGTATTTTCTATCTGGGGGGGCAGTTTGTTCCTCCTTTGCATCATTTTTTTGTGTTGGTTATTTCTTTGGTTTTGCCCAATATATAACAAAATAGCCAACTTTAATATAGATTGAAGAATGTATTTGATTAGATAAGTGTTCTTAAAATTTGGCGTGATTGTGAACTTTATGTATTGCATCATCCATTTACTGTTGAGTGAGGCTAATGAGAGCAGTGCATATCCGGTCAGAAAAGAGGTGTACGTGAGAGATTTGGGGCTCAAACAAGCATAAATCAGTTTTATGTGAGACAGCGGTATCTGAAGATACAGGAAAACCAGAATTAGATGCTTGGTAGACTGGGCTTTTCCTTGTTGGTTAGTTGGGTTTGGAAAAACTTAAGGGACTGAAAAAAGGGCTGGATTTTGTGTGTTTCAGACAGTAGACACAAATCAAGTTGCAAACACTTCATGTGGCTTTTTAATACTTAAACATTGCCTGGAACTGTTTTTTTCTTTGCGAAGTTTTCTCGGGTGACAGTAGGAGCCAAGCGAGCGAGCTCGGTGCCAAAGCACAGCATCATTTGAACAGCGTGGGGAGAGCTGAGGAGGACTCGAAACACCTACAAGGAAAGGACAGGGAGAGGTAATTACCATGGGCAAGAAGTATCTTTGGGTCTCGTGTGGGAGTCTCCAGTGGCAAAGTTTCTCACTGCAGCGGTTATTTGATGATACCGTGTAAGACTTATTTTGCAATTCTCAAGATGAGTTTTGAAGTACTTAGTTTATTTTATAAGGTAGATGGTTAGGGATGTCACACACGTTTTGGCATTTCTGTATAGTTACTATCCAAAGCAAAAATTTAGTGCCAGCCTCGGTATGCTGAGGGGATTGTTTGCTTAAATTAAAGCAACAGTGTTATCTTTGCTTCTGATGGGAAGCCTTCAATTTATTAATTTTTATTAGGTTTAAAATTTAAGTTTCGATGACCATTATTATTGACATGATTTTTTTAGTGTTTCCTGCTTATCAGGTAATTTTGTGTATGTTCTTTCTTTGCTAGAGTGATACTTTGGGCAGATTTGGCCAGAGCTGCACGTGCGCACGGAGTCTGGGATGTGTGCCGCGCTGCGTGCCGCTTCTGTCTCCTGTACGATGATGCTTGGTTTAGGAAGGCAAAAAAACCAAGAGAAAGTAAGTGAACGCTTTTTGTGAGTGTCATAGAACTCTTTCCTCTTTCATTAGAGTTACGTGAAGGAGAAGCCAGTTTTATTTTCTTCCTTCCCATCCCCAGAGTTCCCGGGCTCTTGTCTGTCCCTGTGTCTTGGCACACACGGAACATTCTTTGTACCTCTGGATCTAGAAGCGGGTCAGTACGTTGTTCTGTTGACACCGTACTCTGCCTTCGGGAGCGTTCCAGCAGTGCTGGGGAGGCCTGGTGAAATGTATCTGCCTGAGAAAACCGCCTCATTCCCGGGTGCTCATGTAGGTCCGTGTTATCCATTACCCGCGGAAGCACAGGGAAGGTGGGTTGCGGGTCACTTAGCCCGAGGCTCAGGTGGTGCCGCCGTCCGCACTTGCTCTGTGTGGGTGGCCGCGCGCGGTCTCCAGCGCTGCCCCCACAGGCCCTCGGGGAGCGCGTTCTCGTTCCGGGGGGAGCGCGTCCGAACCTCGGGCTGTTTGACGTCTGCCCGTCTCTGTTAAAGTGGGTTTTGCCCGGGGGCTGAAAAACTCACCTTTAAGAATAAATGGACACCCCTCTGGCTGTTTTTTTTTCTCTAGCCAATGTTCATTGAACCTATTCCACATTTTTCCTCTGGATTTTTTCCAAAGTCCCCTTAACAGATAAATTGATGCCCTATTTTTTCTTCCGTGAGTTTTTCATCTTTAGACGAGCCATATTTCATCTTTCATCTCTTTCCCACGGGACTTTATAATTCTGTCTGTGTCAGCCTCAGGCCTTTCCTGGGCAGGCAGAGGCAGAGACCCTTGGCTGCTCAGACGCGTGTCCTGTGTCCCAGCCGCGGTTACGGGAGGGCGGCAGGCGGCCGACGCCGTCAGCGGCAGCGCCTCCCCCGGAGCGGGGCGGGCCTGTGGCGCTGAGGTCTGTCTGTCCTGCCCCGGCTGTCCGGCGTGGAGCGGCCGGAGCGCTGCCCGCGGGTGCCGGCGCGGAGGACAGGGCGCGACTGACCCGAGTTCTCGGGGCGGCTGGTGCTGGTCATTTCCATGGTCCGTTTGATCTTTCTTTATGACTACGGATTGAGGATCAAATGTGAGAAGAAGGAAAGGTTGTCTTTATATATGTCGGATTGAGGATAGAGCAAAGGTAAGTGTAGAGCGATGACCCCTACAGGGGCTTGCTGGCTTGTGAGGCCTGAATAAGGGCAGATAATTCAAGACATTCTAGAGTTACAGAAAAAACCCCAAATGTTCCAGTTCCTCTTAATGATGCTTTTGGTGCGTGGTTGCCCTGACGTTCTGGTACATCTTTCTTTTTCTCTTTAGTTAGAAAAGAGATGAAATATGAAACGTGGCTAGTCTGGAGAAAGTAAACGTGTGATTGATCCGGGAGCCAGGAACGGTCCCGTCAGCGTCACGAGCTTTATCAAAACAAAGATATTACTTTTTATCAGAAATTCAAAAGTTCTTTTGAATATCTAAGTATGGTTTAGAAAATTAGACAAACACTAATAAGTTAGGTTTTATTTAGGAGAATTGAACCTCTGGTTCACGAGATTCTTGGGTGCAGACTCTGGAACACTGAAGGTACCAGGAGCAGTAGCTTCACGCACCACGTTTCCGTGCCCTCCTGGAACACCCGCTGCCAGCCGCTGGCGCAGAAGGAACCGCCGGGACAGCTGCCGTGCCCGCTCTTCGTGTTTGTCTTTCTCTTCATTACTAACCCAGAGAAAAATCATGCTGTTTCCTCTTTATTGACGTGTGTGTTGCCAGAAAGTGACCCCCTGCGTGACTGACACACGCCGGGATTTTAGCCAGTGCATGCGCCTGGAACTCCGCTTCTGCTGCAGCAGCGACGTTGAACTGCAGGCCACGGGCTGTATTCACATCAATGTAATTTCAGTATGCACGTTATGACTGAAGCAAGTTATTTGTTGCAAATATTGAGGTTTATGCACAGGTGCAGCAAAATTGCAGGTAACCAAGCCCTCAGCACTGCTCAAGAAGAATAGGCGCTGAGTGCAGTGAATTGTACTGATGAAAAAGAAGTGAAATAATTGTAAGTCTGTACTTGATAACTTTCTCGTGGATTTAAGAATGTGTACAGATTTTTAAATTTCAAAATGAAAGTGATTTTTTTCTTATTATTTGCATGGCAATAGGGGATTTATGTCTCTATTTATTTAGTTGTAGCACAGAAGAAGAAAGCTGGTGCGACTCTGAAGGGTGAGGAAGGTGACAGCTCTCCAAGACAACCGCTGCTGCCCGATAAGTCCTTCTCTTTTGAAAGAGATTTACTCAGAATATTAGCAGAAATAAGATTCATTAATGGAGAGGTAAATAAGTTACACAACTGTCAATAATATTTGTTTAATTTGGTTTTGGTTTATGTATAATTTTATAAATCTTAAAGCACTGGAATTTTGAGTTCAGTTATTGTCTGTCTTCATAGGAACTAAAGGAAGAAGTAGTTTCATGAAGCATCTGAACCAAAATCTGTGTGACTGTAACTGTAGCAATAGTTTCACTAGAGGTGGTGCTAACACTTTTACAAGGGATTCTATAGTAAATATTTGACATGTGACGTTGTGTTTCTGGATGCTTGAAATTCCAATATGATTTTAAAAAAACCCTAATTTTTTCTTTTCTCAATGAAATTATTTAGTAAAATTAGCTGCATCCAATTGCAGTATTATGGACTATTTTACATGGTGTTTCATGTGGTTGTACAACATTTGGAAAAGCATTTTGTGCTTTTTAATTTTGAAGAGGTATCAGCGCTAATACTGAGTCGCAGCCTGTTCTCAGTGGCAGCGGGTTGACTCTCTGTCTCTCCAGGCCACTGTTGAGTTGTTGCGGCTGCAGGGCGCTGAGCTGCACGGCCGTGCTGAGCCTCCGGGACGTGGGAGGCAGGATCCGCCTCTCCCTGAAAGTGATCCAGAGTGGAAGACATACAGGTGCTTCTCCTTAACGTGTAACAGGACCTGGGAGCTCTAACAGAGTGTTATTACCATGCACAGATGATAATTGCTGAAGTTATTTCTAGTTACTAAAATTCAGTGTCACCAGATGCTTCATATTTTTAGATATTCATGGTGGTGGGAAAAGGAAAAGAATATTAAAAAGTAGTTTGAAATATTTTTTTTTTTAATTTGCTTTCATTCTGGGGTGTGTATTTTATTTTTCATTTAACATTTAATTCTCTGAAATCTAGAAGCTAGTAGCCCAGCCTTAAAAACTATTAAATCCGTGTTATATTGATATTTAGACCATGAAATTCTATATTTAAAAATACATTTCCCCTAATCAGAAAACTCTTTGTCTTGCTTTATGGCTCCTATAACTACAATGATATCTGAGTACCTGAATACATACAATGAATTATGTCAGTTTGCAACACTAATCTGTTCCATCAAATCAACTGAAATTAATAAGGGAGGTTGGAACACAGCAAGTATCTTTTTTCCTGGTCTCACAACCATTTCTTGCGAAGGAGAGGAGGGGCAGAGTTCCGAGGCTGGTGAGCAAACTCTGCTCTGTTCACGCCCACACGGGTACTGGCCGTGTCCGTGCTGGGTCCCCGCGGCCGCCCACCCTCTGATGACCGACTGATGCTTTTCTCACCATCCACAAATGTTCAGTAAAATGGGAAAGCCGTGAACTGATCAGAACCGAGGGACACAGAACATGAGGCCATTGCTCCAGAATTTGCTACTAAGCTGTTTTTGAGTTTACCCAATTAGATAAACAGCTCCCAGGAAAGAGCCGTTTGGTCTCTGCTGACGTGGAATTACCCGTGTCCACTTGTGGTTTTGTGGCAGCCGCGGCCGCTCTGTGTGGTCACTCAAGACCCTGTTGTTAATATTGTTTTTTTCAAGTAATGGTACATCTTGATAGCTGAGGACAAAAAAGAAATAAAGTCATTGAAAAAAGTGATTGTCTAGACTATGAGAAGGATGATGTTCTGCTACAACCGAGCGATTCAGGCCACCCGGAGCCCACCGAGAGCAGGAACGCGAGCGGTCTGAAGCGGCAAAGCCGCCTCTGCTCGTGAGCGGGTGTCTCGTGTCTGTGTTCCAGCAGAGCCCCGTCGCGGGCACCGGTGATCTGCAGTCACACACCCGCGTTAAACAAACGTGGGGATGAAGCGTGACCTATAGCCACTATTTTTAAGCTAATAGCGCTCGAGTGTCAGAGGCTATTCATTTCATGTTGATGCTGATTCCTTCCTGAGTCATCTCCTCATCCAAGTAAAATACAAGTTAATGGGTGAAGACTTAATAAATGCAGCTGAAAAGTAGTTAAAATGTTGGTGGTGTTGATTGAGATCTGCTGCTGCATATTTAACCTTATGATACAATTCCTTCTAGTGTCAAAGTTTTGGAATAACAGCTCCTTTATATTAATTCTGTAGTTTGTGGATAGACCACTTGTCTCGATATGCTATGGAGAACTTCCAGCGCGCAGCTGAAATAGGAGAAGAGCTGAAGGAAGCCTGGATCGTCCACAACGCTGCGGTGTACGTCCTGAACTACAGCAGGCACCTCATCTCCGCGGGAAGGCAGCGGGACATCCTTGCGGACCTGCAGACGCTGCTTGGAGCCATCAGGAGCGTTGGGCAGAATGGGTGAGTTTACGGGTTTGGTTATGAGCGTGCTCTCTTCTTCTAAAACAGAAAAACATTGTAAATCACTTTGTGCTCTGAAAGACTTTCACTGCTACCTTTTATTATTAGTAGAAGGACTTTGGTACAGAGTAGTTCAGAAGATTAATTTTGTGGTGCGAAATGACTTTTCAGTCATTTCTATTTGTTCTTTGTTACTATTCACATAATCTGTATTAATTTTGGACCTGATTTCTTTTTGTGCAACAGCGACGTGTGTACGTGAAAACAACGTTTTGTAAAGCTGGTCAGGTAGAATCAGGGAGATTTTCTTCGAGTTTGCAGGACAGCTCGAGATGCGTTTGCTTGCGTCAGGTGCTCTGAAGTGGAATGATGTTGTAAATATAGTTCACTGTAAGTCTTTCTAATCAGAATTCTGAAATACAAGAGAAAAGAACAAAGGGAACGTGCAGAACAATGGACTGCAAATGGGAGCATGGATTCGAGAGTGGTTGGGAGGAATCCTGTGAATGCAATGGGAGCGACTGACGGAGGGGACGCTCGAGTCAAATCTGACTGTGGGGCGAAACCCTAGAGATTTTAGCCCATTCTTGGTGTGGCTTCGGCGCCAGGCGGGCGGTGAGGCCGGCAGCAGCGCGCTGGACAGCGAGGCCTGAGGAGCCGCTTGTGCGCTTACTGATTCTGATACGTGTGTTACCGTGTATCCGCAATAGCCTCTCAGCCATAACACAGCTCATGTTTCCACAAAATAGGGTAACTCCAGCTCAGGGGTTGGTTGGTGGATAATAATACAGTGTAACAAATAAATGGGTTTATGGAAGAGGTTTTGCTTAGATTAATTTTTTAGGAAATAGTATTTTCGTGCATAGCAGCCCACTAGAAAAAAATACATTTTAAATGTGTTTGTCTGACATAAACATGATTTTTCTGTGAGGAAATAGAAGCTTCAGTTGTAGAAAGAGCTGAAAAAATAGAATGTAAACTGTGAAAGTGGTTGTGGTTTTTGTGTGTTTAACCATTTTAACAGCTTTTCCAATAGGAAATCTTTTGTAACATCCATAACTTTGCTTTCTAAAAATAAAAAATCTGTACTTTCAAGTATCATTTGTTACTCAAAAGTAATGAACCTTATTGCTTCCTCTCCTTTTGATCTGATGCAGCGTGCACTTGTCATTCTTGTTTCCCTGCAGAAGCACTGTGGTGCTATTGATGCTGTGCAATGCTGTGGCTCGGGGCCTAATTCTGCATTGGATTCCAAAGCCAGAACCTGCTGAGAAGAAAGAAGAAGCTGCAGACAGAAGCAGAAAAGCTTTGGAAAAGAACCATGAAAGAGCAGATATCATCCAGTCGTTTTCAGTGGATCCCCGTGGACTTCCTGATATCAAAGCTGCCTTAGAGGTACAGACCCCTCGGTTTCGGTGTCTTTCTTGGTCTGCTGTCATGTATTACAATTCATATACATTGAATCATAGACATTTTTGCCAGAAGAAAAGCCGCCATGGTTGACGGTTGCTGCCGCAGGTCGCGCTGCGGCTGGGCGCTGGGGCTCGCGTTTGCGCTGCGGGTTGGCACCAGGCTGGAGGTGCATGTCCGGTGACCTTAGAGGAACGAATCGACGGCACGTTCCGTCCAAAGAGCGTTTCCTGTTTCTCCTTCTCGATGCTCAGGTCTGTGAGTTGGCCCTGGCCGCGGCGGGCGGGACGGCAGCCGGCGGCGCGGCCCCGCTGGCGGCGCGGCAGCAGATCGTCGCTGCCTGGGTGAAGGCGAAGCAGCTGCTCCAGCAGCCGGTCGGCGCGCACCCCGGCGCGCGGCAGGAGGTACTGTCGCTCAGAAACCCCGCAGAACCGGAAACCTTCCATACCTTCATTTAATAATGACTGAAATTATCAACACATATTTTCTTCTGTGTATTTGGATACAATGTGACAATAAATTCTGGCTGTAGTTCCCATAAGTCTTTATGGAATACAGCAGACTTCCCACGTCAGGCATAGCTGTGAGTTTACATTTCTTAACTGATGGCTGTATAACATATGTAGTTTTGAATTCATACATTTAAAATGATGGAATGGCTACACTAAGAATGTTAAGACAAATCAGCCCTATTTATATCAGCATGTAATATTGTCTGTATATAGAATATGGACCTAGTAAGTTGGAAATTAATATTTTATTCCTATATTTTTATTTTAGTATGTCTATAAAGCCATAATCCCTCAGTGATATATTAAATTTACATTCATTGTATTCTGGCTATGTTTTTTCTAATGTTGAAACTGTAGTAGTTCAGAATTCACAATGTTAATTAAAAATAAATTATTACATAAAATCCTCCATTTGCAGGGCACGATAAGGAGTGGAAGACTTGCTTAATGGAAATCAGGGTTTTCAGACATAGTTGTTGTTATGATTACCTCGCCATCTCAATTAATGTCCTTGATAATGTTTACATGCAGACCAAAAAAACCACTGTTAATGTGATTTTTTTATTTCTGCTTAGAATAATGATGAAGCACAAGATGCTACAGCAAGACTTCTCATTGGTCTGGAAATGTATTCGTGTAACGGCTTGGGTCTCATGGACTTTGCTCTTCCCAGCTTATCTCAGGTACGTAGTTTTGGTTTATTAGCTCTCAGGTTTTAAGAAATCTCATAGTATAAGTGTGATTTCAGTTTCAATGTGGATAGAGGGAAACTTCAGTTTGACGTTTTCATTGTACCATTAATTCTTGAAAACTTTCCAGGAGGTGAAATAGTTACGAGAGGAGGCAGAAGGTATTTGTGACTGAATGTTTTCATTTACCCAGGAGACAGGCAGCATTAGAACGCCCGTGTTAGGGTGACCCGTGTTGCTCTAACAGATTATTTCCATAGCTGTTAAGGAGATTTCTTCTCCCGAGGTTTCTTGTAGCAGAGACTCAGACACGGATTCTAGAAATTCTTCTTAGATAATTCCCAGGATACCCCACAGAGCAGCTCGAGCTGGCGCCTCCTGGAGAGGGACCCTGGGTGAGGGACACGCGGACAGCTGCACCGCGGTCCCGGCGGCCGTGCGGCGCCCAGCGCAGCCCCACCGGCCACCCGTCCTCCCCGCGTCCCCTCGTTCCTGTTCGCCCAGCGCAGCCCCACCGGCCACCCGTCCTCCCCGCGTCCCCTCGTTCGTGTCCCCTCACTGCAGAGCTGGCCCGGCCACCCGTCCTCCCCGCGTCCCCTCGTTCGTGTCCCCTCACTGCAGAGCTGGCCCGGCCACCCGTTCTCCCCGCGTCCCCTCGTTCGTGTCCCCTCACTGCAGAGCTGGCCTGGCCACCCGTCCTCCCCGCGTCCCCTCGTTCGTGTCCCCTCACTGCAGAGCTGGCCCGGCCACCCGTTCTCCCCGCGTCCCCTCGTTCGTGTCCCCTCACCGCAGAGCTGGCCCGGCCACCCGTTCTCCCCGCGTCCCCTCGTTCGTGTCCCCTCACTGCAGAGCTGGCCCGGCCACCCGTTCTCCCCGCGTCCCCTCGTTCGTGTCCCCTCACCGCAGGGCTGGCCCGGCCACCCGTTCTCCCCGCGTCCCCTCGTTCGTGTCCCCTCACCGCAGGGCTGGCCCGACCACCCGTCCTCCCCGCGTCCCCTCGTTCGTGTCCCCTCACCGCAGGGCTGGCCCGGCCACCCGTTCTCCCCGCGTCCCCTCGTTCGTGTCCCCTCACTGCAGAGCTGGCCCGGCCACCCGTCCTCCCCGCGTCCCCTCGTTCGTGTCCCCTCACCGCAGGGCTGGCCTGGCCACCCATTCTCCCCACGTCCCCTCGTTCGTGTCCCCTCACTGCAGGGCTGGCCTGGCCACCCATTCTCCCCGCGTCCCCTCGTTCGTGTTGGCAGCCCGTCCATCAAAGTCCAGTTTCTATTTTGCACTTGCAGCTGGAGAAAAATAAGTTGTTGACAGTGGCCAAAGCATTCTTCTGTTTCTTACCTTCTGTTAGATGCTGTTCTGTTCATTTACTTATCTGCAGGGATGGAAGGGTCTGAGGCCGTTTTATTTAACGGATCAGAAAGTTCACAGGTTTAGAGCTTGCACAAGTTATTCTAAGCAAACTTACTTACACCGAGCATGTTGTAGATAAGCAGTTTCTAAATACGTTCTATAAGAAGCAGTATAATTCAGTAAGCTAAGGCAGTCTATTCCCTAACAATAACATCAAACGAACATAATGGGTTCAGATGAGTTCTGTACAGAACTGTACTTCTGACCATTCGTGTTTTGTGGAGAAAACTTTATAGAATCACAGAGTGATTTTGGTTGGAAAAGCCCTTCAGGATCATCGAGTCCACCCCTGTCCCTGCCCATGTCCTGAGAACCTCATGTCCGTCTGTCCAGCCCTCCAGGGCTGGTGACTCCAGCACTGCCCTGGGCAGCCTGTTCAATGCCCCACAGCCCTTTGGGGAAGAAACTGTTCCCACATCCAACCTCAACCTCCCCTGGGCAACTTGAGGCCGTTTCCTCTGCTCCTGGCGCTTGTTCCTGGGAGCAGAGCCCGACCCCCCTGGCTCCAAGCTCCTTTCAGGCAGTTCAGAGAGGTGTATTTTAGGGTCTATATTGGAAGCATTATGGAATTTGAACAGAAAACTTCATGTTATAGTGCAATTACTCTTGGCAGTTGCAAGGTAGAACACAACTACATTTGTAACTATTTAAAAATCAAGAAACTATGCCTTGTATAAGGCCTAAAGAGCTGGCTTTGGTTCAGGCTGAGCAGTGCCGCGCTTCCCTGTGCTCCTGATGGCACCAGGGTGGTCAGGAGCAAGGAGGGTGGTGTCCAAGGTTTATACCCTGGAGTTTCAGTCTTACCTGTTGGATTACCACATTTATAATTTCTACCTCTGTGTGAAGAGCTTTCTTAAAGGAATGGGATGTATTTCTCCATTTAGTCAGGGATCTGGTGACGATATCTAACACTTCTGTAGAAGTCTTTTTTTCTAAAGACCAGGGTCTGAGTCCTTATATGTAGCTATCTAATTCTAGTTGGTCTACAGGTTCATGCCAAATACTATGAGTTAGCTTTAGCTATTACTTCAGTGGCTTAGTTTTGTAGAGCAGTATTTTAGTATCCTCATTTATGACTAATTAATTAATGATTCTTATTATCTTAAAAAGATGGAACTTTCTGACTGATGCATGCGAAAGCAAGGAAGATGTTTAGATCCTACAATGAAACTCAATATGAAACACTCTTGTTGTAAAACTAGTTCTGTCTCCCGTTCTTACCTTTGACTGAACTAAAATGGGCTCTAAGTTCAGAAGTCCCGTTCCACTGATTTTCAGAAGAGGACTGAGGACATGTAGTGAGTCCTGACGGACACTGCTGCTCCAAACGCGTGCACACTTGCACCTGCATTTGTAATGCTTACTACAGGCTGAACGATGCTTCTCTGTTGTATATTTTGATTGTTCTTGTAACTCTTTGGTTTTCTAGCTTGTTTTACCACACACTTGTTCCGTGTCCGGGGGGCTGTACAGAAAGTGCTATAGAAAAGAGAATGATGAACCGCTGAGATTTAAACTGGTTTTGTCTGGTGTGTTTCCTTTCCTCCCCAGTTAGTGGAACTGGCTTTGGAGTGCAGCTGGTCGGATTCCCTGGTGGAGCTGCAGACGCTGGCGCGACTGGTGTATTTCGGATACGTGTCCCGGGACCACGAGACAGTGATGGCTTGTTCCCGAAGGATGCTGCAGTCAGACGGGTGCTTCCACAACAGAGATGCTAAGAAACATGAGATGTAAGTACGTGGAATTTTGCTGATACTGCGGTGTATCTGAACTAAGTTTTGAAGATAAAGTATATAGGGTAAATGCATCTGATCACATAATCAAAAGTGAAAGAATCTTTGTTACAAAGAGACTCTGCTGTTGGAGGTGAAAGCAAATTTTTCCTGCTTCTGCTGACTGGGTCCTTACCAGTGACTGAAGTGCTGCAGGGGGTGTTTTAACTCTGCAGCGCAGCCTGGGCAAAAGGCAGCGGGAGATCAGAGCGCAGCCTTCCGTTCGGGAAGGTGCACGGGTTTAGTTATCCAAGCGAGTCATATATACAGGAGCAGGAAATGGCCCCTGGCAGTCATGGTCTTTTCACACTTTCAGAATTTCCGAGCAGAAAGCCTGTTCGAGGCCTGCTGCTGCTGCAGGGGGCACCTGGCGGGGGCTGGCTGGGGGGCTGGCTGTGGGGCTGGCTGTGGGGCTGGCTGTGGGGCTGGCTGGGGAGCTGGCTGTGGGGCTGGCTGGGGAGCTGGCTGTGGGGCTGGCTGTGGGGCTGGCTGTGGGGCTGGCTGTGGGGCTGGCTGGGGAGCTGGCTGGGGGGCTGGCTGGGGGGCTGGCTGGGGGGCTGACAGGGGGGCTGGCTGGGGGGCTGGCTGGGGGGCTGGCTGGGGGGCTTTACCTGCCACGGTAAAGCATGACCTCAGCACAACGAAGGGTTAAATATCTGTTTTCCACGTGGCTGTTACCTTGTCCTGTCAGCCCCTGTAAGAAAAGTAGTGATACATGTGGCCTTTCCGCAGGGCTGGGCACAGGGTGGGACAGGAGATGCTGAGCACCGCTGCCTGTATACAGGGAAAGAGCATCATGCAGAATTGGCGCGGAAGAAAACATTTGCGTGTAGCAGCAGCAAAAGCCTTTGTTCAGAGTGCCAGGTATGTTTTATTTGGAGAGAAGACTAATATAAAAGAGACCTAAAATTTGATTTACAGGTTTAGGGAGGATCATGTTCTCTCCCAGGACTGATAAAAATAAAAATGTTTGTGAGTTGAGATGGTTAACAAGGGATTTGACAGATTCTTACAGTTCAGTAGATCCATCCAGCCCGTATCTCGTCCTGTCGCGGGGAGCCTGGTCGGAAGGGACGGGGGGCGACACGGCCGCATTCTGCTGCTGTCCGCTCCGACCCGTCGGTGCTGTGACCCGCGGGAAGGTGGCTTTACATAGTCAATGGGTGTGAGGAGGTGATGCGTGACTTTGGTATGAGTTCTTTGCTATCTGGAAGAAATAAACTAATGAGCAAAAGTAGCAATTCGAACTCTTAGAAGATGAAGGTGCGGTGGCTGATGTGAGGTTGTTGATGTTGTAACAGTTTGTTCCTTCTATTGTTAAAAAGAGAGTGATGAGTGAGGTTGGACCAGCTGGTGTCATGGATCTCTAAGACGGTGTCGAGTTGCAGATGAATCTGTATTTTCTAAACTCTGCATGGTATGACAAGGGCTTTTTCAGGAAGGGCTAAGCACACATTTAATATATAGCTCAACACATTCCAAAAGGGAGACAACAAGGGGTGAGCAAAAGCTGGGCCTTAACAAGTCTAGTGTTGAGACAAGGTGCGTGAGCATATGGACCCCAGAAACCATGGAACTGTGCCAGAAAGTGGCAAAGGCTGCCAGATTGAAAACCCGCTCTTTTAAAAGCAGTAAGATTGTTCAATGTGTGGCTGCGTAATACCAGTCCATAATTTTTAGATAAATTCTAAAGCTTTAGCCCATTCATGAGAGCACCGTGTTGCAATCTGGAGAATTATTAAATTTATTAACTCAAAGTAACATTTACATGGAATATACTCGAAATAATTTGAATGCAGCTAGAGGCGTTGAGGGTATATTCTTGTGTTACAGTGGCACCGCACTATGCAAAATCCATAGCATTTTAATAACTGTTTTGTTCTATTCTTTAATGGTTTTAGAATGAGAAATAAACATAGTAGGAAGCCAAAAATGTAGATTATTCCAATGATAACATCTTGAGTAGATTTCTACTCTTTTTTTGTGAAGGCTCTTGAGCTAAGATTACACAGAGATAGAGTAAACCCATCAGTATGGTACTTGATTATTGCTACTTCTGCTAAATGTGTGAATGTGTTTTGTATATAAAAATGGAAAGTAACTCTTGTATGAAGCTCATATGCTAATACCTCCTTGCTGAGATTATACGCGGTGGTGCCCAGGTCAGGTAACATGGATGTTTCTAGAAGTAGAAGCCTTTATTGTACCTGGAGTGTAACTGTTTTCGTTCATTGAGCTGTACTTCACTGTCTTCAGGTACGCGGGTGAAGCTGGAAATTACTCCCTCGCAATGTTTGCCGCCAGACACTTCTGGAACACGTGTGCACCTTTGCTCGGCTCCCCACGCGACAGGGAGCAGCTTGAGGAACCGACGGACACAGTCCTTAAGAGTATCATTAAAGCGCAATCTAAAAGTGAACAAGTAAGAATATCCAATAGGTATTGTTCATTTCGCTTGTGTTTAGTGGTCGGTGCTGATGATGAAGGAACGTTTTGGTTTGCTCTGAAGCTCTGGGTGTGTACTTCAGGATTCCTTTCCTGAGAGGGGAAGGTGACTGACTTGTTGTAAACACGTGTGGTTTCTTACCTGCATTCCCATGGTGCACATGCACACAGAGCCACCCATCTGAAAATGTCAGCGATTCTTCTGAGTTAGGCTGTACAGTAACGGTATTGTATTGCTATACACTGTATGGTAGTGTATTCAGTGGTCAGTAGGACTGTGTATGAATCTGCTTTTGAAACGAGAGTTGGGTGATCTGTGAAGCTGCCTCCGCCCATCTGGAGTTCTCTGGCAGTTCTCTTTGAGATGCTGTGTTCTCCGATCGGCGTAGCTGGTTGGACGTTGCAGTCTGGGTATTTCGGTGTTGGTTTGTGTTACAGAGCTCGCTCTGGAGGAGGGGCTGCGGTTTGCATCTCCAGCACAAGTAGCTGTCTAAGTAACACGTTAATAGTTCGCACTAACCGTATGAAATGGTTTGCAAATTAAACAGAAGTACATTAATATTTAAAGACGTATGTTAACCGAAAGATAAAAGGGTTTTTTTGTCTTCTTTTTTGTCTTTTTAGGAGAAGGGAGATATGTTGCCTTTGCATCAGTGGATCACAAAGGATTTTCAGAGTATTGGGTTATCGCCTGGATGCGTTCTCCCAGGTGTGTTCTTCCTTCTTTTGATCTGGTAATAAAACCACCAGTATTTTGTGATATTATTCTAATTTTGCAGTATACTAATAAATCATTTGAACGTGCTTCAAAGGTGCAGAGGAAGATCTGTCGTTAAGAACCTCCTTATATGGGTTATTATTCCATATATATGCGGATAAAGCTGACTGGGAGGCAGCACTGAAAGTCCTGGATGAAGCTTTTGAAGTTTTGCCTCAGACAAGACACAGGCTGTAAGTTGGTTGACTGACGGTTATTAAAACAAGCGTCCTGATTCTTGAGAGCTGTAAAACTCTGGTTTTTTTATTTTGCATTGGGAAAATACTGTGATTACTTTTTGTCACCCCGACATTTCTTATAACAGAAAACACTGTTGTGTCTTTTGGATGAAGAAGACATACATTGGTAGTGCTTCCGGTCATTAATCTGTTCATAATATTTGTAAATTTCATTTTTTAAAACTTGTACATAAGTGGTATCTTAAGTTTTCAAGAAGGTAGACACATGGAAAGTTTCCTGGCTGTAGATCCATTTACATTAAATGGAAACTAAATTATTTAGGGAACTGTTTACTTAGTCTTATCCAAGTTCAAAGATTTGCGCCCTTTTCTCTCAGTTTGTGAACTTTGCGTCTCTGTACTATACTGATGTGAACTAGCATACCTGTCCTACTCATAAAGTTTCTTTACAGGTACAAATGCAAATAAATTGCAATTGCGTTTGGTCTTTTTGCAGCCTGATCTTTAAACACGTGGCTACAGTGAAGGCCGGACTGGGAGACGGTGTTGCGATGGACATCCAGAAATTCGGAGGTGTAGGTGAAGACTGTGTGTCACGCATGTGGCGTCATTTGGTACCGGTCTCCAGAAGTGCTGTTGCACAGTTAAGCTGTTTTCAAAATGCCATCATGACTCTACAGGTTTGTCAGGTTTTGCTGTATGTTCAAGTGCTGATAGAATGATGTTCCCCGAGCGACTGCGGGGATCGCAGGTGTGCAATGAGCTGCCACAAGGGCCAGTGACCTGGCCGGTACTTGTTATCACTTGGAAATTACTGTTCAGGTGGAAAACTGTGTATGGACGAACCCTGCTGTCCAGTAACAGTTCAGTTGAGTCCTGTCAAAGAAGAATGTCTAAGAGTAACCAATTGCAAGAAGTTTTGATAAAGCAAAGGATTAAGTGGTAGTGTTCTGCTACATTCCCTTTAGCATAACTCTGATTATGTGATGCCAATAAAACTACTCACTGTCAAATTATTTTTTCTTGTGTTAAGACTATATTGGACTTTTGAATATCATTTCAGTGGTTTCCATCGCTGAATATAAAGAAACTCTTCCTTTATTACTTTTATAGAAACAAGAAAACGAATGGCAGAAAGTTGATTATCTGATGGAGTTTGCTGAATGGTTATATTGTAACCAGTTTCCTCTCCATGATGTTATTAAACCTCTGGACTGGGTGGTAGATCTCTTGCTACATATGGAATTTTCTGTGCAATCCTCACAAGAAGGTATGTGAAACGTGTATCTTTCAGAAGAATTTCTCAGCAGCAAATGAAGGGACATTTTTAACTGACAGCTCAGTGACCACGAGGAACGTGAGCAGCGTGGCTGTGGTTTCTGCAGCGGGCGCCCGCTGGCCCGGTGCCGGCGTGGCCGTGGCCGTGGCCGTGGCCGTGTCCGCGTGGGCAGCTGCGCCGCGTGACGGGTCTGCGTCCCCGCGCTCTGGTTTGTGTTGTGGAGCATCAGTTTGGTCTTGAAAGAACTGTGGCTTTATAGTACTTCACTTCGAGCTGCAAATCTGCTGAATTACTTGGTTTTGAGCTGAGTTTCAAGTAGAGTTGCAATTTCTATAAAACATCAGTGTTTACTGAAAAATTACTAGAATTACACAGCACAAAAGAGAGGGTCGAGTAGCACGGTGTCTGCTGTCGCTGCCATGAAGAGCCATTAAGAGATCGCATTAAAACACGGGGATGAGCTTGAGCTGTTCTCTCGGTTCAGGTGGCGTGGGCCCAGCTGTGTCTGGGTTGTTCCCGCTGTGCAAAGGAGCGCTGGCCAAACGCGCCGCGTGCCGGCTCGGAGCCGCCGGGACGTGGTCTCTGGCCACCGCAGACCAGGGCCAAGAGGGTTTCTGATTTGGCTGCCGCGCAGCTTGAGTGCCTGAAACAAAGGAGGGAGGCTGTCTGTCCCACAGATTCGTTTTCAAAAGACATAGCTGAAGCGTACTTGCTATGCATTTCTGTGTCAGATTGCATTGTTTAATATATGTAACCGTTACATTACTCATTGAAAACATGGTACAAGTAGCATTGTATCACCATAAGAACATCTTCAGTAGATAGATTTCCATTTCTCTGGTTTTGCTTCATAAATATTTTCATTTTCAAGTCAGAAATGTAAACTTCTGAATGCTTTTTTAAAATACCATCGCTGCAAGCATGTTTGTTTTTCAACAGGAAAAAATCATATACCAGAATTTTCGCCTGGAGAAAATGTGAAGATCGACATTGGAGCAAATGATACCGGGCGCCAGATTAATCTGGAAGATCTGAGTAATATTAGGCAGTTGGAAGCGTTGTTCAGAGCGCAGACTCTGCTGGCCGCGGTTGCTGGTCAGAGCTCTCCTCTCCACCCGCGCTGCTGTTTGGTGGCCTACGCCTGTATCGTCCGTGTCTGGCAGGTGAGATTCTGTGAGGGTTGTTATATCAGAACGTGGCCAGTATATTTCAAGTTACCTTGTGTGATTATGGTGCCAGCTATTCCCCTGATCTTTTAACTACATCTTCAGAATTCCCAGTTTTATGGTATAGTTAGAATATTTTCTCTGTTTTAAGGATTAAACAAGAAAATTGTTTAGCTCAGGAGAATAAAGAAGAGACATCAAGAATAAAAGTAGCGGTCCATCGTTTCTTTGGTGTTCATTCATTTGTTTCATGTAAAAGTTTATCAAATTTGTACTTCCTGTGTGTTAAAGACACTCAGTAATGTCAGACAGGGGCTGCAGGCGTTGCTGGAAGCTCCGAGGGCGGTAATTAATTACAGAGGGACCTGCCCTTGGGTTGGATCAAAGGGTTGTCATTTGAAAGGAATTGTGTGACAGAATTAAATTAAATTAAATGTTGATTTGGTTGTCAAGTTTTAAGAAGAAGTATAGACAGGCGGTGTTCACTGATTGTTGTTCTCTAATCATTTTTTAATTGTTACAGCATTTCAAATCAAACAAATCTCTTTCATTTCTCATTGATATGAATACCTAATTTAAATCAGAATCATAGCAAAAAGCATAAAAAACAATTATACCTTAAACATGAGTAAATCTTTGCAGGGCCTAAATCTCTGCTTGATAATAGTAATGCTGCAAATCATTCCAGAAACGATCTTAGAGCTGTGGGGGGTCAGATCAGCTGGATTGGAAAGCCATAGCTTGTGCAGAATTTTATTCCAGTTAGCTGTAAAATCCTGCAATTAGTTACTCCTGTGGTAATTATGATCAAGTTTTCATTCTGGAATCAGTTTAGACTCTAATATTTGATGGAAGACAGGAAATTGAAAAATAAAAATCAAATATTGATGTTTTCAGATTTTACATAAGCATAATATTCAATATCCTGAAGTTGACTATCTGAGTGTCTTAGTAGAGAAAAAATACCTGGAAGGAGTATCGCTGTTTGAATAGGCTATTAACAATTTAAAAATGAAGAGTTAACGCAGCTGCCAGTGCCGGTTTGAGGCCAATGGCAGTAACTCACAGTCACAGCTGAACAGCACCGTGGAAGAGCAGCCACGGGGGCCGGGGGGAGCACGAGTCCCCAGGACAGGACAGGGCAGGACAGGACAGCTGAGCGGAGCCTCAGGAACAGCCACGGGGGCCGGGGGGAGCATGAGTCCCCAGGACAGCTGAGCGGAGCCTCAGGAACAGCCACGGGGGCTGGGGGAGCACGAGTCCCCAGGACAGCTGAGCGGAGCCTCAGGAACAGCCGCGGGGGCCTGGGGGAGCACGAGTCCCCAGGACAGCTGAGCGGAGCCTCAGGAACAGCCGCGGGGGCCTGGGGGAGCACGAGTCCCCAGGACAGCTGAGCGGAGCCTCAGGAACAGCCGCGGGGGCCTGGGGGAGCACGAGTCCCCAGGACAGCTGAGCGGAGCCTCAGGAACAGCCGCGGGGGCCTGGGGGAGCACGAGTCCCCAGGACAGCTGAGCGGAGCCTCAGGAACAGCCGCGGGGGCCTGGGGGAGCACGAGTCCCCAGGACAGCTGAGCGGAGCCTCAGGAACAGCCGCGGGGGCCTGGGGGAGCACGAGTCCCCAGGACAGCTGAGCGGAGCCTCAGGAACAGCCGCGGGGGCCTGGGGGAGCACGAGTCCCCAGGACAGCTGAGCGGAGCCTCGTGTGCAGGGCAGCGCCGAGCTGAGGGTCCTGCAGCCGCCTCTCAGGTGCTGGGGCTCCATCAACCACTCGCTGGAAGCATTAAAATGTTCTCTGAACACCTCAGTAGCACCAGCCAAATCAGCCGCTTCTGGCTTTGTTAGAGACACGTGTTACCTTTGGTTTGAAATGCTTACAAGTTGTGCAGCATCCAGCATTACTTTTTGTTCGTCTTGCGTGTTCTACTCTTGATCCCTCCAGCAAAATGTGTTCATATGCTCAGTTGTTCTTTTTTCTTAATTCATTTTAGGTAAGATCGGCAGCTGAGCTATTGCATGTTCAGAGACGTTTTCAATGGATACTTTCATATGTTTAAATAGTTACAAATTTCTTTTATACGACATTGATGAGTGCCCTTATTGAAGTCTGATCCGGAAGGTCTTCCAGATCACTTTGACATGAAATTCATCCCTTGTAGAAGATAACAAATCTAGACAAGGTTTTCGGTTTGGAGTTTTTTAAATGAACTCACAACCATAAGGTTGGAAGGGCAGCAGTATTTATCACAGGGCAGTGTCATCTTCTGACAGTTCAGCTGCTCAGGTGCACGGTCTCCATCGTCCGAAGTGCTTGTACAGATAATGCAAACATCTAAGAATCTTGGAAATTTTAGTTTTCTGAAGAAATTGCTTATGCAAACATAACAGGGTATGTGACCATTGTTAATAGCTGTGGATAGCGACTTACAGTGAATAGTCAGTATCACTAGAAATCGACATTATTATTGAAAGTTGAAAATCATTAACTGTAATTATTTTATTATCTAGGTATCGTTGTCAGCAGCACGATCTATTATAAAGGTATCATCAAAGTCTTCACAGCTTACAGCTCCTCAGAAGGTGGAGTCAATAATTGCTCCTGAGAATGATGAAAAGAAGAAGGAGAAGGACAAAAAGAAAGACAAACAAGTAAGAACGGCCTTGTGGAATGAAAACAATCATCTCTTCCGGAGAGCTGGTGCCCTGGGCTCATCTGTTAGATGATTCGGTTGCTTTCCTGTAGAGTCTCTTGTAACTTGTGAAGAGTTTGTCTGTGAGTCTGTACATCACACATTCATTCTCGATCACACGGACCTGACAGGTCACACATTTACAGATACTTTTCTTTAGTTGTTAAAATACTGCTGTTCTGTAAAATGTGCAGTCTGGAGGTAAAACAGAAACAAAAGACAAAACTTCAAAGGATATTAAGAAAATACTTTTTTTTAAAATGTTAGCTGAATATTTAATACCAACAAGAATGTTAATTTGCCTCATAAATGTCCCTGTTTTTTTTCTAGGTTGAAGTTTCTGTTGTGAAAGAGAAGCCAAGAGGGACGGGATGGGGGGACGCCTTACCAGTAAGCGTGGAGGAGTGGGCTCGTTACGACTGTCCCCGTGCAATCAGAGATGCTTTTAAACAGAAGACAAATAGTTACGGTATTAACTGGGATAATTTCCCCAAGCCCGTAAGTATACTCCTCAGAATTCTAGAGCATTAGTTATTTAGGGAAAAAGCGAGTAGCAGAGACCTTTGCTGTTTCAGTTTCTCTGCCTGTGCGATCGTGCTCAGAGGGCTGTCAGAAATGCCCCCCGTCATGACGGCTGTTAGTACTGCAGAGGTGTTGGTCTGTCCTCTGCATTCTGACGTGACCTGAGCTTTCGGAATAAACTCACGGCCTTTCCGTGTACCGAGCTGCCGCTCCAGCTGGAAACTTTGTTTATGAACAGTAGCGCTTGGAACAGAAGATGTAGTCATCAGTTTAAAATGTATTCTCTACAAATTTGTGTTTATACTAATTGAATTTTTAAACTTTCTTTTCAGACTTGCACTTTGTATTTTATGGACCTTTTATCTAATGAACTACAGAAAATGTTTTGCCCCCACCTGATTCTTCCCGTGTTCCAGCTGGCTGAAGTCATTGCTCATGACGTTGTGGAATGCGCGAGTCTGTCTGGACTCTACCACCTGCGGTTTGTACCAAAGAAAAGAGAAACTGAATGCACTGGGCTGTCCATTAATATTTCACTAAATAGTAACAAAGCTTTTTGTGACTTGTTGATTTATATTTTTAATGGGTTTTATTTATTTTCATTCCTTTTTTATAAGTTTAATAGAGTTTGATGAATTGGTTTGCTTGCGGCATTGTTATTTGTCACTGCACCAGGAAGGGTGTGCAGGACTGGGAGCTCGAGCCACAGTTATGTGAATCATTTTGGTAATGCCTTGTTGTCACCTACCTGAAAAAAAGCGAAGTAAAATAGAAAGTTAATAAAAGTGTTATATTTTAGGTGTTTATCTTGCGTTAAAAATATAATGTATTAAAAATATATTTGCTTTAGCTTAAGAGTGCAAGTAAGTACCCCAAATAAACACATTCTCTTTTATATAATTTGCCTTTGTGACCAAAATTCTGTTATTTTTATGGATGATTAGCCCTAAAAGTTTTGATTCAAAATATTTAAGATGCATGCAATGACAAATTATTGCTGTCTTTGTTAAAACTTTGCATCACGCTTTTTTGAAATGTATTGCATAATGTTTGCTTAATCATTAACAGTTATAAGATAAAATTGATTGCTTGATTCCCAATAGTTTGTGAAATGCCAAATAATGTATTTTTAGAATGCCTCGAACTGATCCCACGTAACAGAAGAGATAAATATCCACGTATACAAATGTCTGTTTATCTGGATTGCCAACTGATGCTGAGTCGCTGTCTCACACAACTAACATTGATTTAGGAGCAGGAAATCGATTTGCAGCCAGGCTTTGCCAGATGGGTTTTTTGATTGACTCCTCAAGATTTGTTTTTATTTGGTGGCATTTTATTCCTATCCGTGACCTGATTTTGTGTGTGGCCAGCTGCGTGCACCTGCAGATGCTGCCGGGGCGTGGCGGGGCAGGCCGGCTCCTACAGGCGGACGGGGCTCCGCCCGCCGCAGGACGGCGCTGCAGCGGTGTCTGCGCGTGCCCGCGCGTCCCGCCGCTGCGCGGGGGGCGCTCCTGGCCGGGCCGGCGGCGGTGCCGCGTGCCCGTGGGCGGGTTGGGCGGGGTGATCCTCGCCCACTCCGTTGGTCTGTGACCTCTGTCCATGTGTGATCTCAGCTACTGCATTTCCCTCTCTTTTAATTCAGTGTTTTTGTTATTGCCATAAGGTGGCAGGACTGCGAAATGTGGAATGTGCGCTCTTTATATATGACGTGTTTATATGAAGCAACATATGAAAGATTCTGATTGTTTCTTAAACGTTTCTTCTTTTTATTCGTAGAATTGCCCTGATATGTTCAGACCTAAAACTGAGCCAGGCATCTTTGTATCATGAGAAGGCTGCTGGGGAAGCACACATTAGTGGATTAGAACAAGCAATGTATGTATTTTCGCTACAGAAGCTGCATTTGGTTGAGCTGTTTTGCCTACAATTGATAAGTGTTGTTGGGAAAAAGTATTTAAAAACATGATCTCGTGACATAGATTTGGTGTATTTGTTGTCCCCTAAAATTCTGTGCCGTGGTTGTTGTGTGCCTACCCACAGACACCTAATGCAGTAATACATTTTGTTACACTAATTACGAAGTACTTTTACAATATTATTGAATTTACTTCTTCTTTCTCGTGATTTAGGTGTAGGCAAGAGATTGCACTGAAAAAAGAAAAGGAACTACATACTAGAGCAGAAGAAAGAAAACCGTGTTTTGAGAATGCCCAGCTGAACGGTAGCGGGGTGGAGAATGTCCTTGCTTCGAGTGCCGAGGTTTTTCTTTCTACTCCAGTTTCTTTCATAAATTACTCTTCACTTTGTGTTTTAATCTACTTGCTAGTTTGTTTTTAAATACTTCTATACTTGAGAACTATGTGAACACAAAAAATCTTTTAAAATGTGTACTACTTAAATTTTGCTGGCCGGCATAAGCTGGATGTGAGCTGGGTTTGCCTGGCATGTTACTCGTACAGAGTCAGTATTCGTGCACAGTGAAAGTGCCTTTCTACAAGGGGAATTGGTGACTGAGGCAGACGAGTGGAAGAGACAGTGAGACGTCGGTGCCTGCGCCGGTCCCGGTTTGTCGGCTCCCTCTGTCCGTCGCAGCGCTGCACACGGGTTTGCTCCCTCTGGGACCTTGTTTTGAAGGCAGCCGAATATTCCAGCGCCGGCTTTTCTGTGTGTTTTTAGTGAGGTCATTGCCTTAGTGATGCTCTCAAAGCTCACCTCTGTTTTCTTTCTATGGCAATCCTGCCCTTGTTTTCACCACATCATTCAGCTGTCTGTGTGTATTTTTCCATTCTTGTGCTTGTAAAATATCTTTTTTTTATTCATAATGCCTCTCAAGTCACCTCTTCTGGCTCTTGCAAATAGTTTTTAATTGTTTTAGTTATTACCAGGAATCAACTTATTCGCAACAGTAGCAGATCTGAAGTATTTAATCTGTTCTAAAATTAGTTTTAATAGTATATACTTATTAGTTGAATGCCTGTTGAGGATTACAAAGTCCACATCTCACAGTAAACCTGTTTTTCCCTTAATATAGTGTTGAATTTTGAAGTTAGAAAATTGAGCTGGGCTGTGGGATTTCTCAAGAAGTGAATATGATGGTTAATAACAATTTGTATTCCATCCGGTTTAGTTTTGAAATCTATGAAGGCGTAATATTTTGTTATTTTTTCAGGGTTTTGAGCTAAATGCAGTAACAGGAAAAGGACTGAGTGCCCTTTCTTTCCCTTATTTGTGGATGGAAAAAGCTCAAGTGCTGATTCAGCTCGGCTTGTATCAACCAGCGAGACTTCTGCTCTCAGAGGCACATGCGGCAGCTCAGGTACCTCAGAAACAAATAGAAAACGAGAAATTAGTAGAATGTGTATGATAAACGTTCATTTTGATGCAGTTGTTCCTCAAAATAATGATCAAATTACAAAACCAAACCTTACCCCTGCCCACCCCAAATCTCTGTCATTTGAGTTTCAACATGAAGCGTACATTTAAATATGTTGCACTTAAGTCCGACTTAATGGGAATTGTCTGAAAATTATTTCAACTTGTGAAGCAGTGTCAGTGTCTGTGTGCTTTGCGGTGACCGTGGGTGAGGGAAAGGCCGTTCATGTTGTTCACCTGGACTTTAGTAAAGCCTCTCACGCTGTTTCCCACAGTGAAATGCTGTCCTGGAGAAGCCCGCAGGTCGCGGCCTGGACGGGTCAAGGACCGGCTGGATGGCCAGGTCCAAAGAGTTGTGGTCAATGGAGTCAAATCCACTTGGTGTCCGGTCGTGAGTGTTGTTCCCCAGGGCTTAGTATTGGGGCCAGTTCGGTTTAATCTCCTTATCAGTGGTCTGGACGAGGGGATCAAGTGCACCCTCAGTCACTTTGCAGATGACACCAAGTTGGGTGGAAGTGTTGATCTGCTGGAGGGTATGATGGCCGTACAGAGGGATCTGGATCAATGGGCTGAGTCCAGTTGTCTGAGGTTCACCAAGGCCAGTGCCGGGTCCTGCAGTTTGGTCACAACAACCCCATGAGCGCTCCAGGCTGGGGAGGAGCTGCTGCAAAGGGACCTGGGGGTGTTGGTGCCAGCGGCTGAACATGAGCCAGCGTGTGCCCAGGTGGCCAAGAGGCCACAGCATCCTGGCTGGTACCAGCACTGTGTGGCCAGCAGGCCCAGGGCAGCGACCGTCCCTGTGCTGGGACCTGAGGGGGACAAACCCCGAACCCTGGGGCAGTTCTGGGCCCCTCACGCCAAGAAAGGGCTTGAGGTCCTGGAGCGAGTGGAGAGAAGGGAACGGAGCCTGTGAGGGGCTGGAGCACAATGTGATGGAGACTGAGGGACCTGGGGGCTCAGCTGGAGAACAGGAGCTGAGGGGAGACCTTCTGATCTCTGAACTGCCTGAAAGGAGCTTGGAGCCAGGGGGGTCGGGCTCTGCTCCCCAGGAACAAGCGCCAGGAGCAGAGGAAACGGCCTCAAATTGCGCCAGGGGAGGTTGAGGTTGGATGTGGGAACAGTTTCTTCCCCAAAGGGCTGTGGGGCATTGAACAGGCTGCCCAGGGCAGTGCTGGAGTCACCAGCCCTGGAGGGCTGGACAGACGTGTGGATGTGGTGCTTAGGGACATGGGTTAGCAGTGAGCTTGGCAGTGCTGGGTTAATGGCTGGACTTGATCTTAAAGGTCTTTTCCAACCTGAATGATCCCATGATTCTAAGATGTATGTATATGCAAACCTTGTTCGTTAAAATAGTTTAGGGACATTCAAGATTTGCTTGTAAGAGAGAGAGAGCATGTAGCTCCATCCTTTCAACATTTGTTCACTTGAATGTCTAGTTATGTGATTTTGATTTTCATTACGGTTTCACTGCTCACTGCGTTTTGATAAGCAGCCGCTGGCACTGCAGTGATGGCTTAGAATGCTGGCAGGTCTGAAATTAGTGTCCGTATGTTCCATCAAACAAATCCACATCATCGTATTATCATGAAGGGTTTACATTGAAGATATTCTTCCTCTACCTAATCTTATCCATTGTAGCTCTCGTCTTGGTTATATGGGTTACTGAATCATAACTATTGCAATAAATCCTTTCCCTTTAAAGAAATGTAATTGTTATCCTATTATTTTGCATAATAATTTTTGTCATCTAAGTAAAAACTGCCTATGTATATTTAGCTTGGATCATGAATACTTTGAATAATAATATATTAATAATATATTCATTAATAAAATGTGTCTCTTATTAACACATTAATTTAGTATTGTACATTGAGAAAAGTTCAAAAGACATTAGGGAGGACAATAATTCTAATGATGTAATTTCTTAGTAGTATCCTGTATGTATGCTAGTGTACTATCTATACTGTACACCGTATTTGTCTCTTGTATATACTAGTATATCATTCAACTAGCATAAAATAGCACTGTAAATTGACTGGAGATCTTGAGTATCAAATCCCAGCTCACTAAAAAATTTTTCGTCACCACATTTTTTTCATCAGATACTGAAAAATGACATCAGATATACATATCATACTAAATAATGGCAGAAAAATAGCCTGTTTGACTTGTGGGTTAGAAGATAAGTGAACATAAAGGTCTATAAGGTATATTTGAGGTTCTTGACATGAGGTAGACAGTTCATGTTTTTCGAAAAAATGAAAGTAATGTAAGTAGTAACTCAGAAATTCTACGGATAACTGGGGAAATAACGTTCACCACTCATTTCTGCGCCTATTCGTAAGTTTGATCTGAAATACGAGCACGAGTAACTGTGAGCAGCCGTGGCGGGTCTCCTGTCTACAGGCGCGCGTGTCTCTTGCAGGCGCGGCGCGCCCCGCGGCAGCACGCGCGGTGCCTGCGGGCGCTGGCGGCGCTGGCGGCGCGGGAGCGGCGCCCCGGGCAGGCGCGCGCGCTGCTGGAGGCGGCCCGGCGGCGCGGGGGCCCCGCGCGCTTCTGGGGCGACAGCGGCCTGGCGCTGGCCGAGGCGGCGCTGGAGCAGGGCGGGCCGGCGGCCCGCGGCGCGGTAAGGACCCGCGGCATGGTAAGGGGGCCCGCGGCGCGGTGAGGGACCCGCGGTGAGGGACCCGGGGCGCGGTGAGGGACCCGGGGCGCGGTGAGGGGGCCCGCAGTGAGGGACCCGCGGTGAGGGACCCGCGGTGAGGGACCCGGGGCGCGGTGAGGGGACCGCGGTTGACTCACGTTGCTCTGGGCCGTATGCGGCCACTTCTCAAATACCCCCAAGAATGGAGATTCCACGGCCAAAAGTGACCATGAAGGCCCAACACTGGAACATCTCCTTAGGTTTCCCCTTTTTTCAGGTTGAATGTGCTACCTGTGGTTGTTTTGCTGTGTTCCTCTGAGTCTGGCTTCATCTCTCCATGTGTCTATGTGCTCCATTCACTTATATCAAAATATCTAAATATGCTCGTAACTCGTACTTCTTAGACCCCTATTTACAGTCGTCAAGGATCAGTCCTCTTAGTGAATATTAGGGAAAGATACTTAACATGTTCTGCACAAAATTTAAGCTTTCTCGGTGAACGTTCAGTATTATACGCAGACGTCTGAAATAGAATGATGAAATTTCTGATATTACCTGCAGGCTTGTGAGATCCTGGAACACACTGTCAGTGTGCTCAGATCTGCTTTCCTGAAGAGGCCGAACAGCCAGCCGGAGCTGGGGTTCATAATCGCATCCCTTGAAGCCAGGTAACTGCTTTATGCCCATCCTCTGTGCAGCCACGTTGCAAATACATGGTGATTTTTGCTGTTCATCTTTATATTAGTGTGGTGCATTCTGTGGATTCTCAAATATATTTCTTTTCAGTAATGTATGTTGCTTTTTTCCAATCTAAATGTCCGGTGTCCTCGCTCGGTGCGCAGCCCGGCCATGCGGCGGGTGGGAGCCGGCTCTGCGGAGCCCGTATGTGGGCTCCCAGGAGCGGGGCACGTTGGCCCCTGCGGAGATCCCGCAGCAGCGCCGCCGCCCGCAGTGCCGCCGCCCGCAGTGCCGCCCCACCGCGACGCCACGGGCCCTTCTGTGCTGAAACTGAAGCTGCTTTGGTCACGTTGGAATCCGCGCACAGACAAGTTCAGCTGTGTTGGTGAAAGGAGAGAAGTGGAGGGTGTTTAAAAAGATGGACCCGATTTGAACTCACTGCATCTCTGAAGCTGGGTCTGTCTTTTTGAAGCACTCTGTTTATCGCGTTTACACTTCCTTCTCTTTCCAGAAACGTGAGACTCCTGGGCTAGAGAGGGAAGACCAACAGTCTTCTCAGTTTGGCTACATTTAGAAGACTGATTAGGCCTAGACAGTTTGAGTAATTAGATACATGGAACAAGTCACAGTTCAGTTCTAATCTGAAAATGTAATATTTTGATTTTTTTCAGGACCTAGTATAATTTGTAGGGCACAGATTTGAAGAACGAAGAGGCTTTTTCTAGATTTCTTGCAATTTAAAGGAGAGCAGAGAAATAAGGCTGTTTTCAAACACAGGCTGTGCTTTCTGACTGCCATCTTGCACTTCATTTTTATTCCTAGGAAAACGCTTCTTCAGGTACATTTTGCCCAAGATTGTATGGCGATTGATGCAGAGTCTTGTCAGTTACCAGATATGCTACAAGGATACTACAGTAAATTGGTTCAAATTGAGAAGGACTTTGTTCGTTATGGGCACAAAAGCTGCAGCGCAGGGATTCTGCTGGAATGTGCAAATATTCACAGGTAAGAGCACACCTGTGATGAAAATTTTATTCAACTAGTCCACAAAGCGTATTGTTTACATTTCTGTAGTCTAATTGAAGATGGCGAAGAGCAGATAATTTTGCCAGGTTTTATATCTTGGTGTTACAGGTCTATTTGTATTCTTCCTGTGTTCTGTATCAGAACAGTACTGTAGAATCAGAAATTCTTTTCGCTGAAGGCAGAGTTAATCTTACATGGGAATAGTGATTTTTGTGCTGGCTTGGAGGTCAAAACACAGTGTCAGGTCTCTAAGTCAGCTTTTTAGGAATGGGAAGACAAAGGCATTTTGCCTTTTACAATTGTTACTTTTGAAATGGTTCTCTGGAAACGGCTGTAAGACAGAAGTGCACGGTACCCTACGCCGCGGCCCCCAGCTGGTTCCAGGGTGTCCCGCCGACAGGACAGATACGCTTGGTGGCCGACTGCCCTGCCGCTTCATCCTGGTGAGCGATCCTCTGGAGCACTGTTGGCCCTTCTCCTCCCCGTGTCTCGGCGTCTTCTTGCCTTGCAGCAGTACAGGTCCGAGAATAATGTGTGAGCGTTCGCTTTTCCTGTTTGAACGCTGAGGAGACACATATACAGAATTAATCTATTTAATCTATGAATCTAATCGATTAATCTCATTATTTTATTATATATGTTCAATAGTTTTGACACCATAAAAATAAACACTTTACTACATTGGCTCCTTTGGGCTTATGGCGGTTGGTTTTTGTTTTATTTCAGGGTGATTGCCAAGCAGGGAAGAAACGAAGAAGCAAAACACAGTCGATATCTAGATGCCTATAACTTAGCTCAGAGGGCAGTATCTGAGACGGAGGAAGTGTTTCGTGATGTTAGTAGCTTATTTGCAGCTAATGAGGTATGGAGATTATATTTACATATCTACTCATGGAAAATAAATTTAGTTGTATTATTCACTCACTCTTGGATAATTCCTGGAAGCCCCAAATGACACTGTCTTCCTGTAATAATAGGCATTGTTTGAACATAGAAGGAAAAGTTGCATTCCAATAGATTTTATAGTTTAAAAAGGGCAGAAGATAAGCAAAAATGAGAGGATTTTTTCGTCTTTGTCAGTGGTATTTAATTCTGAAGTTTATCTAATAGCTACAAAAGTCTAAACTTGCAGATATTTTTGTCTCCCTAAATACATGGGGAGTCTAAAATCTCCGCAGTGGAGCGTTTTGCGCAGAGCGCTGTGTAAGCGGAGCGAGCTGTGTGCGGCCGCGGGGGCTCGCAGCCGGCGCCGCCTGAGCTCCAGCACCCGCTGTGTTCTGCTTTACCTTTTGAAATGAGCCAGTATTGTGTGCAGCTTCCAAACCCATTAATATTAAGTTTCTGGTTTTATGTACGCATTTGTGACTCCTTTGGAACTAGATATTTCTACCAGGTACATAAAACATAAAAAGCAAAACCCCATCTGCTCTTTTTCTATGCAGCTACTTTGATTGCTTTGTAATATATTTCACATTGAACTTCATCTTTTAAATTACTTAAATATCTTCACAGCAATATCTCTGGTATACCGAGGTGATATCGTTAAAATGTTTGCTTCCTTGGTTAAAAGAAATACAACATTCTAACTTCTTACCAGGTAAATTTGAAAAAATATTTGAAATCAGAATTCTGCTTTCTTTTGTATTTCAGACTGCAGATATTAGTATCCCGTTAATGAGGCAGCTAGCTAACAGGAAACTAAATCTTGTAGAAATTCTCTTGGATATTCTTCATCTTGTTGTTACTGAGAAAAAGCTTAAAGAAGAGAGAGAAGCGTCATCTTATGACGTCGTGGAGGCTTTCCTCCGAGCAGCTGCTGGAGATGCTGCAGCACAGCAGGTAATACAAAATATTCAGTCCTATGATTTACATACAAAAGTCTGACGAAGTTTCCCAGGGATATTTTCCATGGCAGAACTTCTTCCACTTGTGAGGAAAAGGGTCCCTGGACCATCCATGTAGTTTTGCAGCAGAGAAAGTTCAAGTGTGTGGGCTTTGTCCTGGAGAAGGTTTGGGTTTCGGTTGGTTGTTGTTGTGTTTGTTTATTTTCTGGTTTTGTGTTCTCATAAAGATTTTGTTTCTCAAATGCAGAGACTTAAAAACCGCTGAGAACAGCAGGGAAATTGCGTGAGGATCATAACTGACGTGGAGTTTTTTTGCAGTACTGTCTCTCCTTTTGACAGCAGCTGGAGCTGAGCAGAGCTGCCTGAGCTGGCGGACGAGAGCACAGACGAGCCCGCTGGAGCTGCCCGCTCTGTCCCGGCAGCAGGAGCTGCCGTCACAGCCCAGCACGTGTGGCACTGTGCTCCGCGTAGCCTCCCCTCTTCCCGCGTTCGCCTCAGCACTGACTGTTTGTTAATCGGTTGTTAATTAATCTGTATATCTAGGAAAGACAGCTTGTTTGTAGTTGATAGTGTAATCACATTTAAGAGTTGTGTTTGTATGTAAATATCTGTGTTACATTTTTTTAAGTATGTTTCTGGGCGGGGGACGTATATGAGCGAATAAACGTAAGTATGTATTTCACCAGGACTGGGAGCGTATGGAGCGCACTGTGGGGCACATCGCGCTGGCTCAGTTAGCAAACGTGCAGAGCCTTTGCAAAGGCTGTCCCGACACGACATCCAAATGCCTCTATCTCACTGGAAAAACTCTTCGTTTACTGGCCGTTAGCACTGATCCTGTACGTTCGGATGTTTACTGGAAGGCAAATGCTATGGTAGGCATTCTTTTTGCCTTTACATTTGCTCCTATGTGTAAAGCTTGTCTGCCAGGATATCTTTTCCGTATACTACACTTTCTGTAGGGCTAGGTTTTGCATATTGCATACAAACCATCATAAAAATTAATACTGAACCAAGTAATTTCAGAAAAATGCTTCTGCTTGCATGCCATTGTCATGTAGATAATTTTTTATTTGTTCCTGAGATATGCTAAATACAGTATTTTCAAATGAGATAGAAGATTATCCTTGAATGCCTTAAAGGGCCAGATAGGCTGGTCTCTGAATCCACGCAAACAAGTCATGACTTGTGAACGAAAAGCTCAGCCTTGTCAGTAGCTTTTGTGTTGTAGTAAGAACACCATGTAAGAAAAGAAAAGCTGAGTCATAAATTCAGTGATGAATTACAGCGTTCAGAAGAAATCAATTGAGGACACATACCAGAAAATCAAAATCTTAGAGATTGTATGGGGTCTTTCGAGTTTCTATTAGTCATATTGTCATACATACTAAGAAATTTTGATGCCTGATAATATTGCTAAATCTCTCACCATCAAGGGATTCAGATAGTCAGGTAATTTGAGTTCCATTTTCTCCTAGATTCACAGAAAAAATAAAGCCAGACATATTTAATGGGGTGATTAATTATTTTTTATGCTGTGGCGAGTAGGAAGAAGCTGAATCAGACATCGCAAGAACCGCCCTGACTTCGGCAGCACGCAGCGGGCAGGAGGTGGCACACAGCGGTTCCCCGGCCCATCCGTGTCAGTATGATAAGTACCAGAGGAAAATACAGGACTTAAAGGTATGTTAGCATATGTGCTCGTATTAGAATTCGTGTGCTTCCTTTCGATGGAGTAATAGTCACCTCACCTTATCCGTTCTGTTTGAACTGATAATAGAAATGTCTGTAACATCAGATCTCCAGACGCCCCGGAGCCGTCTCCGTCCTGCCCTCAGCACCTGCAGCGGGAGCTCCTGCCCCAGCGTTCGCAGGCGCTCCCGGGAGTTACCGCGTCTGCTGAGCGGGGTCCGCGGGGCAGGGCGCGCAGGCAGCCCGGCCCTTCCCGCGCGGGGAGCACCGCGTTCGGCTGGGCAGCGGCAGAGAGCTGCTGCCGCAGAGCAGCGCTGAGATCCTGACCGAATAAGCTGTGTTGTATGGGCAGCCGACCTTATTAACTACTGCAGGGCGAAGCGCAGGCCTTGGGAATGTACTGTTTGTGGTGTTACTATGATCAGCAAATACCCGAGATAAGAAATTCACGGGCTTATTTGTATTAAATATAGTGGAAACAACTGTACTGAAAACTGACAGAAAATTCCTTTGTTCTAAATGGCTCATATTGCCTAGAATTGAAACACTGTTCTGCTAAATACATGCTTTATATTAAAGAAAGTATATTATTAAAATATTTATTCTTTGATGTATAGTGAATGTTGGTGTCTGCTAAATAATTTATATTGGAATATTTTGATCATACATTAAGTAAATGCCTTAAAAAGGAGAAAAAGCATTAAAATCAGTCTTGAAAAGGGAATACTTATATTTTCTAAAACACTAGTAATCTCTATGCGTGTAAAAATATTTAATATTAATACATATTTGAATATAAACCTTGTTATTTTTATCATCTAGAAGGAACATAGGCTGGCTGAGAAATACCTTTCTCAGTGCAGCGAAGCGCTGCTGCGGTGCGTGAACGTTGCGCTCAGGCACAACGTTACCGACGTCCTGGCTCCTGCCAGTTTGGAAATGGTCGAATGCTTCCAACAATTCGATCCCGTTTCAGCTAGCCAGTTCTTGGCACTTCATCAGGTAACGCAGCTCATGTGTTGTGATTCTGTCCACTGTAAAAAGGGTCTTTTAAGTTACATAAGCAAAAATGTCTCTTCATGTAGCCTGAAAACTGGTTATACGAAACACAGTGTACACATACATATAAGAACTAGTGAGTAATACAGGTAATCAAATACATATGTTTGTTGATTTCAAGATGTTTGATCAGTAGCTTTTTAACAATCCTAGTATCTGTTGTGTTCGGCTTGATGTTATCATTGATGATTGCATACATGAAACTACTTTAATATTAATAAATACCTATAATGTGATTAACTAGGATAAGCATTACCACGAAATACAGTTTCTTCCTTCTCTGACAAATAATTTTAAAAATTTTTCTCTAGACTCGTTCATTTGTTACTTTGAAGTAGAGGGGAAAGGTTTACATTCAGTTTGTCAAATCAACACCTACACACGTGGTCCCATAGGTGGCTTGAAGGCGTGTGAATCGTTCATGTCTGCGCCTTCATCACAGAGATGACGAGTGACTATAAGGCTTATGTTCCCTATATCGGGAACAAGTCACACGCTTCCTATGCCATCATCTCCATTGTGGAAATACAGAAATGTGCCTTGTACTGATTTCCTTCTTGGCACGTCAAGGCAGCCGCGGGTCAGGACGCGCCGTGGGCAGCTGCCCCTGTGCCAGCTCCCAGGTTTGCACTCCCCTCTGCCCGCAGGTGGAGTGGCCTGGGGGTCTTTGATAGATCAGGAAACGGGTAGCGCTGGTTTCCGTGGTTCAGTCCTTTATTCCTGTACTCCTGCAGCACACCATGTTATTTGTAGTTTGCTGTCCTACTCGTTAGTGAACAAGCTAAGTAGAGTGTGTATCAAGGCACCAAAATCACCACCAGTCCTGTCTTCTACTGGGCAAATAATTCTGCTGATTCAGTTACTGTGCTGCCCAGAAGGGTTTGTATATACAAAAACGTCACTCCATGGTAATATTAGGCCTCCCTCTGGATTATTAGGTCAACCCAAACTGCATTTTTTAATGTGACATCTGCATTAAAAGAAAAAAAAAAGATGCCTTAGCTCGTAGCAAGCATTGGTTCAGAGGACAGGATTGGTGCGTTTGCTGAAATAAAAGGGTGTGGAGTCTTACCTTTCTCTCGCTCTGTGCAGGAAGTCTTGAAGTGATGCGCTGGCTGTGCTGTCGAAGGCACAGGAGCACGGAAAAGACTCAGCTTACTCGAAAAGCTCAGCACAGAACACTGGCAGTTACCTTTCCATGTAGACCTTAGATGGCTAAATGCAGGAACGTAGGTGATAGATGTGGTCAAAGAGATTAATTCTAGCTATTCGTATTTAAGAAATCTTCATTAGTTATTGCCATCCTGTCTACATTAGATTGTAAACACATATAGCAGATAGGCTTTGGCTGATCTGTCTCACTTTGCAACCAAGAGACTTTAACATATATACATGTTATAACACATATAGAGTATATACATATGTATGTTATTTTGGGGAGGGAAAATAAATAGATATACCAATTTTACAGAGCTGTTGGGTGTCTCTGAGGATGAAGAGTGTCCTCCGAGCAGCCGCGTCTGACACCAGCAGCTCCCAGCTGGCGGCGTTGCTGCATCTGCAGGGGCAGTTATCGCGCACCAGGAGCACGAGTGATCTCCTGGCCAGGGTGGAACAGCACCTGGCTGCTACTTCAGTGGTAACTCTTTGAGATATGCTGCTTGTTAGTGGTTTATTTGTATTTTATATACAGAGACACATATATACCTAGGCATACATTTAGATATACACAAGTATTTGTAATTTCGGTGGTTCCTGGAATTAAATAATATTTCATCTGTTTTATTTAAACTCTATTAAACTTTTTTCCCCTTATTTGAGTAATGGGTTGACTTGATCATGCATAGAAATACTTTTTTATTAGCATGGTATGTACTATCCTGTGGTTTTGTTCCTGCCAGGTTATCTGTGTGGCATGAGCTATGTAATTTAAGTCAGAAGTCAAATTCTAAGTTCCAGTTTGTCTTATAGTTACAATTTGGTACAGCTGGATGTCAGTTCTGCATGCTTAAATCCTTAATTCCATGTGAGTCTCACCCAGTCCAGCTGCAGATGTTACTGTAAAGGACCCTGCAACAGAGACTCTTGTCCCTGTCTGGACAGTCGTCCTGTTTGAGATACTCAGGTCCCCATGCAGGTGTTACCCTGTGCAAACGGCCCGATACCCTTTCATTCGTTCACAGGACCGCTTTACCCGTGAGCCTGGGCGTGGGCCGAGCTGCGGTGCTGCAGGAGGCCCAGGTTCCTTCCTTGGCGGTGCCGGAGCCCGGCCCGGCCGCCCGGGGGTGCGGGGTCTCCGCAGTCAGCGCAGGCCGCGGGGTTCCGGCCCTGCTCCCGCGGGACACCTGCAGCCGGGTGGCTTGTCAGCGTCTCCGGGGATGGAGGCTGCACGGCCGCCAGGGCGGGCGCCCCGCGGGGCAGCAGCGTCCCCGCGGTTCGCGCGGAGCCTCCCGTCGTGGCGCAGCGCCCAGTGCTCGCTTCGCTGCTTTCTTTTCAGTGTTAGCACTGTCTTCCCTAGAACTATCATCAATTTTCTGATGAAAGAACTGGGATCGGTGATTATAAAATGTATGAAAATAATGCTACTTTGGAATTATTGTACAGGCATGGAGAAATCTCTGTATTCCTGTTGAGCATTTTAATATAATGGACGAATTGCCGTCTAATTTCTACATAATGATTCTCCAACATTCAGAAGACAGGTATAAAATTTCATCATTTTGGTTTAGCATTCTGTTTGTTACAAGTGTAATCTGATTATTTACAGGTTAAAAAAAGTATTTTGGTTGTTTATTGTCTTTTACTTCTAATTTTGCTGGGCTTGAATTCTATGATAGTGAACAGATTGATGTATAAACAGAAGTGCCTGCAGCTCGAGCTGTGCGTTTCCCCGTACTTTGATTTCCCTGGTTATCTGTTTAATCTCCAGGGGTCACTTGAAAGGTTCCAGACCAGATTTGGTATCCTTCTAAATTCTGTTAGTAGTTCCCAGCTCTTGTTGCTTGTGCTCTTCAAAATGTCAGGAGGGATCCTGTTTAGCTGTATGAAGCCACAAATGATCTCATTACTGCAGCCTAATTAGCGACTGCTCATGAATTCAGCTATAGCAACTGACCATGGGTATCCTCACCAATTGTGAAAAGTCGTAAATAGTTGTCATGGAACAGATACAAATCTACCTTGCTGGAAACGTAGTAATGAGAGAACGCTAGAGGATAATAATTACTCATCTGATAAATGTGCATCATATAATCAGGCTGAAGAGTCAGATAATCTGCTCGTTTCCTGCGTTCCACAGGTCGCACTTGTACAGTTCGTTGATTGGGAATCCGGGAGCAGCCGCTGCGCAGCAGAAGGGGAGACCCACTGGGCCGGGCGGTGAGTGCGCGGGGACGCTCGTGTCCGCCACTGCCGCTGAAATAGTGACTCTATTAATGCCAGAGGAACGGTAATACCTGAATACAGGATTCCATTGTCAGATATCGTGTATCTGGTCACAATTTACAGGGGTTTTGTTTATATTTAAAGGCTAAGGTTGTTATACATAAGTAATTGTAGACTTTTTTCTTTCATTGTACATCTCTCTTTGTATTTGGTGCTAAATATATAAAGTTATTTAATTTTCGAAGAATACCATGGCTTTAGAAACTGATGTTCTCTGTGCAGTCATTTCTTAAAGTACAAATGTGATTTCTCAAAAGGAGTCTTAAGATGGTGTCATCCTCCTTTCAACAGTGCGAGCCAAAGTGTCTCGATTTCCCGTGAACCCTGATACCTTTCGTGTGCTGTTGGAAAAAGTGCATCTTTACAAGCAGCAACAGATGCAGAGTCAGCTTAAACAGACTGTCATTCCAAACTTGCAAGAGTGCACCTTCAGAACGGATGTGGTAATGTATTTGATTACTTTATATTTAAAACAGGATGAAAAACAGGTACTAAAAACTCATTATAAACACTCTTTGTGCAGAATTTTCAGTTTATTCCAAGTGTAACACCCAGTCTTCACAGTTACCAAATGCTGTGTACTCCGCTTCAAAAGTTAATCTTACTGTGCTATCTCGTCACTATTTTCAGTGTCATTCGGCAGTTTTGAAATGTTGAGTAATTTATCACAATTGAAATTGATGCAGTTGAGATCAATGTGCTTTAAAATGAGCTGAAAAGATCTGCATTTACAAATGTGCATTGGCTTTCACGTCACAGGGAAGACCCAGCTGTCCCAGGGGAAAAAAGGGATCTCAGGTCTAACCCTTTACTCAAAACTATCTCAGCCAGAGATTATTACTGATTTCCAACCCAGAAAAACTTCCAGAACACACGTGATCCTTTGCACTGTGGCTGTTTGTCTGAATGCAGTTGATCCAAGTCTGTTAAGTCACAGTTTTGCTTCAAGGACACATTTCCTTGGAATTCCAAGTTTGTAGCTATGAATACTTTAAATGTAGATGATAGAAGTTTTGTGTTGCTGCGAGAAGGCTCCGTTCTGTGAGGATGTTGCTCCTCACAAACAGCGGAGCAAGTCGTGCAGTGTCACGTCACGCTGGAAAAGCCTGTGACTCCCACGTCAGCTTTTAATCTGCAGGGTGACAGTTGTGCACGTGGGATGTGCAAGTCTGCATCCGCTCTAATTTACTGCAGTTTTGGCTCCATTAGATAAAATCTAGGGTTTTCAATATAAATAAAAATTCACTGTTAAATATAGCATATTAACCAAAGCTGCTGTAGACCTATTTCCATTATTAATGTAAGGGTAAAAATATAGATAATATTGAATTTTCTGTACAGTTTTTCATTATTTTAATCACACAATTTTAAGACATCTGGTTCATGAGCTGGAATTCTGTACTGTTGATCATGTTAGCTTCTTTCAGTTAAAACACTGATTATTGCTTGATCCCTTTTCCTCTTGCCCCTGGCCCGCCTCTGTTGTGATGGCAACTTAAGTGGAGGTTGCTGTGGTTGTGTAAGTAAAGAAAAAGGTGAAAAGATGTGTCAGGTAGAACAGGCCGAAAACAAGTGGCTTAGGGTTTTCAAAGGCGTGTGCGTCGTGGCTTCCCTCAGCTGTGCTGCAGCGCACCCGGAGCCGCAACAACAACCGGGGCAGAACCAGCGCCCTTCGCCTTTCTCTGAACTCTTCCCCAGCTGGTGTTTTTGTGTCCATGTCTATTGGCTTTTAGAATCTTCATGTTTTAGTGTCATCTTCTCCTACATTATTTTATTATCTCCTTATCTATTTTCTTCATTCTGTTTAGGTTTTCTTTACCAAACTTGCTCCATTGGTCTCTCCATACACTTCCATTTGCTGCTTCCACATTCATCGTGCAGTTTCTGTTTCCTTCTCAAAGTTGTTATTTGGTGCATCGCATTATCTTTTCTTGCTGCTGGACTATCCTCACTGAAATTGCAGAAATACATTAATTGCTCAAATAATAAATATTGAAATCTTGTACTGATTTCTATGTTAGAATGTTTTGCTGCTAGGAGTGATGTTCTGAAGCAAAGTAGTTTAGAAACTCAGTTTCTGCATTTATATTTTCTGTTTTATGGTGTTTCAACTTATTTGACTTAGCCTCTGATTGATTTAACAGATAATACACACTCCATCCTTATTAAATAACATTTTGTAAGCATTCTGTTTTCGGTTGCAATGTGCGTGATAGACTCCACCAGAGAAGATACATGATAATGGACATGATTTGACATCGGATTTCTCTGAAATATTAGAAATTATGGAAGACTATCTGAAACCAGTGCTGTCACAGGTCGATTTTTCTGATACCAGGTAAGACATTTGTACTTGTTCTGTCATCGTTTGTGAAAACAGAATGGTGACTCAGGTCCTGCGAATACGGGAAGGGGTTTAGCAAGAACAGACTCTGTTGAATGAACTTCTTACATCCTGAGAGACAGGTTCAGCCATATGATAGACTGAGTTATACAGTAGTTAGCTCAGGATGAAACGTTGTAATTTAACTAGTCAAGGGTGGGATTTCCAAAGGAAAGGAACTCCAGAGGGAGCACATCCTTGGCGGTGTAAAACGTCATTGAGGTTGAAGCAGTTTTGTCCTGGTGTTTGGCGTGAGAACCTTTCCTTACGCAAGCATTAGTGCTGGCAATGCTTTCACTGCGGTTCCTCTGCGCAGGGAACAGGACACGTCAGCCTCAGCAGCTGGATCGGGGAAAGCAAAAGTGAAGGACAAGGACCCCAGGCGGACTCGGATGCAGGGTACGTGCGCTCAAGTACAGTGCGTGTGTACGAATACACAAAAATCCTGTCCCTTCAGTTTCCATTTTTTGACACCGGGGAGAAGATGGCTTCAGCAGTGGGCCTGTTTCCTTTCCATATCAAGTATTTCAGTGTATTGGTACGTGGGATGGACCTATCCTTCTGCATGTATTTAAGGTCTTCTAAACTATGCGTGCTCTAGACAGCTAGTTAAATGCCTTTTTTACAAACCAGACTTTTCAGGAGAAAAGCCAAAAGAGTGAACTTTCTTAAGTCTCTTCATGTGTTTTTGTTCTGTCTTTCTGTGCTTTTCACGGTATGGCCTGTCCCCGGTTGTTGGCGCTAATGCGTCCTGCTGGTGGAGCACGTCCCTGAAGGTGCCGGGAGAAGCGCCGGTCAGGCCCGCGGCCTGCCTGCGGGACAGGGGCTTTGCTCTGTGCTGGGGAACAGTGAAGTTTCTCAGTTAAAAATTACTAAAAATAAAGAGGCATTTGCATGTGCTTTTACTTAGAAGAGTTTCTTTCTGCAGTCTGGCAGCTGGTTGCTTCTGTTGTTCTGCAAAGACTGAATAGCTTGTCTTCGTGTGTTCATTGTCTTTCTGTAGAACAGGAGAGTGTTGTCATAATGATACGCAGTACTTTTTTCCTAAAAACAAACACAAAGGTTTCCTGCAGACAGACACAGTTAGTATCGGATAAGAGCTCCTTTACAACTCTGTACTGTTTGGCCAAACTCCACTAAGGCAGTTTTGCATTTCCAGAAATCATTTTCGTGAATACCTATGCCTGCACTTCATCTGAGCTGGGTGGTTGTTGACACGAGGGCAGTTTTCCCTCTGAAGAATCGGTGCTCACAAGTGCATGTGCACAGAAGCCTGACGGCATCTTAGAAGTGACAGTATCAAAAGAAATAATTTTGCATAATGCACTTAATCCACAGTAAAATGGAGTTCGGGTGTCACACAATAGAGGAAATGTAGATTTTTACATCTAACTTGAATTATTTACATGTATACCGAGAACTACTGAATCTCAGTCACGTTCTGTAGGTGCAGCCGTGGACTTTGGATTGTGTGTGGTGCTGCTGGGAGATTCATCGCTGATGGAATTGCCTTTGGAAGCTCTCAGGATCTTTAAAGCAGAAGGAATAAGTTCTGTATCCAGAGATTTTTCTCTTCAGATTCTCTACAATCGAATACATATGGCTGAATCAGGTACTATTAGACATTCTTTGTACTAGTGTAATGGTGCAGCAAACAAGGTACTTAGAATTTAAATAACATGAATGGCGAACCATTCTATGTTTCTGTGACTCTGTGTATCGTATTTTGCTGTAAGACTGAGGCATACAGGAGGTTTCCGGTATTTTAGATGGAATAGATAGTACAGTAGACTTTTTGCACTGATGTACAGGCTGACTATAGCTGCAGTGCTAGCTGATTTAAAATGACCTCTATATATGAAAGAATTATGTAAAACTCAATGGAATCCAAAGTGGCTTGCAAAGTTATACAGGTATGATCTTAAACTCTGTACAGCTGTTTTCAGCTGCACGGAGGGGATGGACTGAGATGGTGCTGAGCAGTGGGGTCCCGCGGGCCCCGCCGGCCTCCCTCTGCGCGGCCTCTGCACTGCGATGGGTGCGTTAGGTAGCTGGACAGTTGGTAAACTTGTCCGTATGGCATCTTGAGACTCATTTCTTATTTATTCTAAAAGTGAGTAATAAATGCAGACACTAAGCAGCTTTTTTGTATATATCAAAGATACCTTTTGTTAAAAAATTGGAAGTCACAATAGGGCAAAAGGGAGATATAAAAGCATATTTTAACTCAGACTTGATTATTAAGACTGTAAAGTAGGCTGAGTTTAGAAATCTCGCTGTGGAGCTGTTCTGTTCCAGAGCAGCTCTTGTGTTTGTGTTCATATCTGTGATATTTAGCGCCTTCAGTGTCCCCTGTCTTGTGTTTTTCCATTTCACGCCTCCTTTCTAAAGGAAAAGGACCGTGAATAATCCAAGATTAGAACATTTTTAGTCTACATACACATGCGTGTACCGTTACAGGTCTGTTAGGAACAGGGGTTTTAGAACATAGGGTTTTTCCATTTCTGTTTTTCCCTTTTTTAACATGAAACTTCTTGTAGCTGCATCATTTTAGAAGCAGATAAATGAGAGGAAGCATAGTTGAAAAGTCTGTTAGTGCAATTATTGCTTCTAATTTCTGCTTAGAAAGTGCTTTGGTAACCACTGTTCAACTCTGTCCTAAACCTGCAATGTAACGAAGCATTTGCATGTCCAAGAATCACTTCTCTTGCTTGTTTTCCACTTTCAAACCATTACTTTTAGGCAGGAAGCTTTGGGGAATGTTCTTGCTTTGCTGTGGTGTGAAATTCATTTTTATTGTTGCAGTTTAATCTGATATTATTATGACATCAGAACAAAGACAAGTCGTCCTTCAGGAAAGCTGTGTTTTCTAGAACTGCCTGTATCTTTACAAAATGTTCTTTTCAATTCCGCAGAGACTGATGGCAAAACGGATGTTGAAAAGTCTAAAGAAAATAAACCAAAAGCTCATCAGAAGAAGAATGGCAAAAAGGTGAATTTTCCACATTTAGAAAACGAACTCAATAGCAGTAGTCTTCTTTTTGTGTAAAAATGTTAAAGAACAACAAGTAGCTGATATAGCAGCTCATTATACATGCTGTAATACTGAAGTGAAATCAATATCAGGTAAGACTTTTGCCAAGAAAGGTGGGACCCGCTGACCCCTGCGGCCCTTCCAGCCGGGGCTCCGCCGTTCTGTCCTCAGTCCGTAGGAATTTGGCTTCTTGCTGATTCTGCAATAGTGACAGAGTGGTTGTTTCTTTGAAAATCAGTCCCTGTGTGACAGGCTTAACAGCCCACCAGGCAGCTGCTCCGAGTCACTAAAATACTTCCCAAACAATATAGTATATTGTATATTGTGGATGCACATATTTTTATAAATATATGTATGTATGTACATGTGCTTGTGCGCATGTGTGTATATATTTATATGTAATGTATGTATATGCATCGTAGGTAAGGCGGAATAGCTTGTGCTTTTACTTTCCGTTGACAATTGAGTGTCGTGCTGCTTTTAATCCCGACATCTTTTTGATAGCTCTTTGACACAAAAAATGCAATACTGTTAATATTTGATTGAGACTCCTGTATGTAATAGAATATGTATTGTTTTTACTTGTAGGCACCAGTTAACCGTGATTTACCCTCTAATTGCTTGTCTGTTGATACTCGTCATTTAAAATGTATCCTTTTGCGAATTATTAGTTGTCTATCAGTTAAACTTACCTTTTTTGTTCTTTACATTGTGTTGTTTACACTTAACTTTTTATTAGATATTGTGGATCCCTATAATGAAGGAAGAGAGGCAGGTAATGTATGTTAAATAATTATTTCACCATAAACTAGCCATTGAATTTAGAAGTTTTTGTAACAGAAAATGCAGTGATGGCATCAGGCTGCTGACAGAAAAGTCTGGTTGTTCATTGGAACAGCAGCTGCTTATCGCCTGTCAAATGGCGCATCAGTGAAACGATAGAGCCTGGTTTACATTCAGGAAAGAAACCACTTTGTCTTATTATGTCTTTCATATCACTTAAAATTGACCTAATATTGCCAAGGAAATAATGACTTGAGTAATCTTTCGTATGATGCAAGCCAGTTAAAAACACATGCCTACTTTGAGGAACTCGTTATAGCGTTTCTGGTTTTCAAATAGATGCTGTTATGATACAGTGTCCCTGTGTAGGTTAACTGGAAGGCTGTGGTGCTTTGTATGATCTTTGCTATACAAGAAATTTGCTTGAAAGCCGTGAGAGGGCTTGGAAGAAAAGGTGTTGAGTGGAACGGGCTGGGGCAGGACAGCGGGACTCACCAGCAGCTCCCAAAATGAACACTGCACAAAAAGCGAGTGTAACGTGGAGTTTTTACAGCCCTTTGAAAGGTGAAGGGCACTGCGATAGACACAGAGCCTACAAGGGTATTTGAGAGAGTCATTACGTCCTTTTGGGTCGTGTTTGTCAAGGCAGTAGGCGTTTACTGGGTCAGTAGAATAGACTCTGAACAGAGCAGGCTGTTGGGTTGGAAGGGACACGCGGCGGTCGCTCGGTCCAGCGCCTGCCCCGCCGGGGCTGCCCGGAAGCCGAAGCGAGTCGCTGGGCCTTGTCCGCAGCCCCTCGGGCACCGACGGCAGCGGCCGCCTGTCGGGAAGCCTGTGCCGGGGCCTGGACAGCCCCTGGGTGCAGAGCGGCTCCTGGTGCCCGTCTGAGCCTCGCTGGTGCAGCTCCGGCCATTGCCAGGGCCCTGTCCCCGCGACAGAGCTCAGCGCCCCCTCCCCACGTCCCTCCTGAAGCTGCCAAGCCGGGGGCCGCCCCAGAGCCCCCTCCAAACCAGACGGACCCCGTGTCCTCCCCCAGCGCCTTCCAGCGCGTCCCCGGCTGCCCGACCTCCTCTGCGTGCGCTAACTCAGTTTGACAAACACCTTAATACAGGTTTACCTCGCGTCTTCTGCCACTGTGTGTGAGAATTTAACTGCCTCACATGCGTTAATGAACTCACATGTATATCAAATGCTGAAAATTGATGTAATGAAGGTTTTTATTGGATATAGTTATTAAACCTAAATGCAAAATAAGCTACTGAACAATCAGTAGCATAATACAGGATTATGTTTGCAGTTTCTCATTTACAGCAGATTAAACTACACCACTGTTTACCATGTGCTCATATCTGACTGTAGAGTGTATCTGCATTTTACAGTGGTAGCAAAATGTACCCAAAAAAGAGAAAAGGAATTATCATTAAGTGTGCAGTGTCCGTGCAGAGCAGAGGTGGGTTTGGACTCTTGCTTTCTGAGGTCGGGGCTCTGGAAACTCGGTTATTTCCGTCTCTGAGCCCCTGGAACCCGCCTTGTTGAGCAGTCCGCGTGCCTTCCACTCTTCACACTTTCCTCAGGGTATCTAAATTTTTCCTTTGTCTTTTCAAAGTCTTTAACCTGTCTACTAAATAATCCTTGACAGTCATAAAATATACCTTTCAAATGGGAATTGCAAACAATTTTACCCAGAAAATAGCATGACTACTACAGTTTTAAAAGCCAGACTTAGGTTTCAAAAACTTAAGGCCTAATGATGGCCTGAAAAACCCTAGATGTTATATTGTCATTTATAAATAGTTGAAATTAAGATTCCCCAACATGCTTTGTAGCATATTAAGCTTGTAATGATTAAATTCTGTTGTTAAAGAAGCTCTAAGTCCTTCCCAAAAGCTGAAGGAAATCCTGGAAAAGCACGGCGAGCTGCAGTGGCGAGGAGTGACGGGCAGCGAGCGCCTTCCCAGGTTCGTCACGGGGCACCCGCCCCCGCGTGCTGTTGCAGAACTGCGCCTGTTCCCAGAGGCTTCGGGCATAATACAGGGTCACATTTCTTCTGAGCTGGTAGACACGTAGCTAACCACTGCCTTTGTTTCAAATGCATATTTAGATTTCTAGACAGGATATTTAAAGAATCTGAAATAAGGTGATTTAGCCAGATTGATATCAGTTACTGTATATGTAGACCATGTCATTTTGGCAGAAAGTCTACTGGTGCAGTCTTAGATTAATATGGTATGTCAGCTTAAATGTAATTTCTGGCTGTGCTCGTAACTGTTTTTAAATCCAAATGTAAAAAGCTGTAGCACCCCCTGCACATTGAGCCAGCTCTGAGACTGGTGCACTGATTGCAGACACAAAGTGGTGAAGGTACATCTCACAGGCTACAATTCCAAACATCTCATTGTGAAACGATACCGTTTAACAGAGTTTATTCACAAACAGACTTCATTCTTCATAGAAGTGCTTTTAAGATCATTGAAACAGAGGGATAAAAGGGATCCTGATAGGTTGAGCACCGACAAGTCCTGTGAGTCGGCACGGCCGCCACCGGACCTTCCGTTGTGACCGCCAGGTTACCCAGTGCTTTGAAATCTTCCTTACGTGGGTAAAATGGCTGTGATCTCTGGTGTTTCTTCACAACCGTCACAAGGCTTGTGACCTGACAGGCAGTTGCACGGGTTTGCTGCTAGTTAGGCTGGTTATTTGCATCTCCTTTCAAACCCTAATTTCCGCATATCTTGGTGGGTGCACATGCGAATACTGTTGAAAGTCAGACTAAATACTGTTATTTCAAAGCTGTACAATACACACATTGATGATATTTGTTTGTTTAATATGAGATGTTACTAAACTAAGTACCCCTCTGTATTGAAATAATAATTATTAATAGTCCACCTGAGTTATTACACTTTCCATAGAATTCCGCAGTCTTATCTCCTTGCTTTCCATGCTGACTTCTCTTACGCGTGTTTCTGGAGTAGATGAGGCCGAGGTGTGTGCTCTGGGTGCTCTCTGTAGAGTGTTGTAAAGCAGGAGCCGGCGGTAACGCCCCGTCCTCCTCCGCGCAGCCAGGCCGAGTGGGAGCAGCTGCTGGCGGGCTGCAGCGCGTTCCTGTTCTACGGGACGGAGAGGTTCCTGTCGCACCTCGTACTCGACAGGCTGGTCGCCATGAACATCCCACGTGAGATAACTCAAAAATCCTTTCTAATGACACCACCTTTTGTTCCCAGTTGTGTTTATTTCATGCTGTGTCATTATCACAGTATTGACGTTGCCCATTAAGGGCTTTTTTCGAGACGTTATTCGCTGCACAGCTTCCTTGTTATTCCTCACAGGTCAGTCCTTCTCCACTTCCAAATGCTGGAATTTCTGAAGTACCAAAAACTGAGTCATAATCTGATGGTTTTCCCAGTAACTCCTGTCCCTTTCTATGGAATTCAGCATTTGGTAGCAAAGTCTGTTTTCTTGTGTGTAGCTGGTCCTGACTTGTGGGGAGGAGCTGCGGTAGGTGACATCTGCACACCGTTTGGCAGGAGTGTGTAACTACACAACCGAGTCGTACAGCTTAGCCGGTAGGAGGGTGGCGTGTGGATTCCATTGTTAGTTATACTGTGGTAGCACAGGAAAAACCCTGCAAGACACTGTGGAAAAGTGTAGCAAAGTTACGTCAAATACTGTTAGGGTGACTTTATTAGTGTTCTTTTGCTTAATATTTGACTATTTTGGCTCAAATATATCACATTTATATTAGTTGTTTGGACTGTGTTCAAGAAGTCATTAACTTAAGAAAGGCCTGATTTACTTACATTTATTATGTATGCATTAGTATTAGTGCAAATACCATTGCTGTAACATATTTGTTTTCCAGAATGCCGTCTGATGATACTTCTAGATCTGGTGCGAACAAAGGAAAGTTATCACAGAATTACAAACTCTGGTATCCACAAAAGGTAGGATAAAGTTTATTTTGGTAAAGTCCACATTAAAGCAGATTATTTTTATTTCAAAGCAAAGTTAAAATTCTGAATTATAAATATTCTTATTTACTTCTGCAAGTAGAAGTGCTCGTATTTGCACCGAAGGGAGAAGTTTGGCTCTGTATCTTGTAGCTTCATTCTCTGCATAGGACCTAAATAAGTTGCAGGCTCTGTTGAAGGCAGTGGTCAGAAAATGTGACACAGAAACACATGTACCTTCCAGTTCTGAGTTTGGGATCCTCAGAATGTTTGAACTAGATAGATAAAGCTTCCCTTTAACAGATAAACTGTTAAGAGTCGGTCTAAAGTTTCATACACCAAAGAGTTTAACAACCAGCCATTTTTAAATTTAACTACATTATTATGGCATGTTAAATAACCTGTTCAGAATCTTTACCATTATTTATCAGAGCATTTTTAGCCTTAAAAGCATTTCGGTGTTTTCCTTGCTTTCACGCTGGGCGGTGGAGGGGTCGCACACTCGCACCGCGTGTCGTGAATTCCCGCGGACGGCGCGTCGCTAACCGCGCGGTGCCGCCCCGCCTGCCCTTGTCACGGGCCCGTGCCAAAATGTACTTCACCCATGTCATTTTGGGACTGCCCTAGTTCTGCAGCCAGTCAGATCTTAAACCCAGTCCTGTTAGGGTTGCATAAACACCTCTTGACTTTTCCGATTATTCATTCCATGAAAAATAAATAGAAAAAGTGCTTCTCTAAAAATACTGTTTAATCAATGCAACAATGTGTAAGTTAAAATTACATTTGTGTGAGACAGGTTATACACACATCTGAGTGTGTATTAATATCCTGTTTACCTCCCCCAAACAGCCGTTTCCTAAACAGAAACAAAATACGGTTCCTGTCCAACTCTGAATTTCGAAGTCTCATTCTAATAGATGGTAAATTTATCAACATGTTTAAGTCTAAAAGCTTCCAGCAAACTTAGAGTAACATTCAGTTAAAACTGAGTCACGTAACTGCATAGACGATCAGCATCTCCCGAAAGATTACAGAAAACTGTAATGAGCATCTGCTGATGAGGTTACCATGAAAAGCAGTGGCTAATAAAACCAAAACTTCGCTTTCAGTTTACTGCAGTTCCAACACTAGAGTATCGCCCCCTCCCATCACTGGAACAATATACCAAACATACTTACTTATTCAGCAATAAAATATCTAATCCTACTATACAAGTTATTTGATTTTAAGCCTCCAAATTAATGCCACGCTTATCACAAAGAGCAGGCTTTCCATTCCTGCAATATTTTATGTTTCCCTTTAGCACCTTAAGCAGAAATGAACAGGTCTTTTCACCTGATTCCCAACATTTTGACCATCTTTTAAAGGGTATTCTGCAGTATTTTGTAAAAGTCAGTGTGCTACCCCTTTCACATTTCCTGAGATGCCCAGGATGGTGCCATGATGGAAGAATCCACATTGTCAAATTGCATCATGAAAAGATGTAGAGGGGAAGTTACGTACGTTCTTTGAATTGATTTGAAGGTGCTGTATGAACACTAGATATCGCTTTATGCTCAGCATACATGAAAACACAGTCTGGCATTCCTTTTCGCCTTCTGTTAAAAAGCATTGTATATTTAGTTGTATTTTTGATATGTTGCGTACGTTCTAGTTCCTGGGTCTCATAGTGTGGATTTCTTTAGCGGTGCCGGGGCTGCGGCGGAGAGCCCCGCGGACAGCGCCATGCTGCTCAGCCTGGCCGGCGTGCGGGCCGTGCTGGCCAACCAGTGGTACACGACCCTGCGGGACAACGCGGAGAGGCTGGACGTTCTGGCCGACAGTGAGTGTTCGCGTCCGCGTTTCTCTTCGCTTGCGTGTGTTATTCCGGACAGCGGTGCGTGTGCGCTCACGGGGTGTCCTGCCCCCTTGTGTCCCACCTCTCCTCCTCCTCTGCGCCTCACCGAGCTCTGCGGCGGTTTCCGTGGGCGGTGGCTGCTGCCGGAGCGCCGCGCAGCACAGCGGCCTGCTCAGAGCAGCCCCGGCGGGTCCGTGCGTGGTCAGGATGTGACCTCTGTGGCGAGGAGCGGTGCCCGAGGACCTGGCAGTCCGTAGTTCCAAAAACTGTGGGAGAAACAGAGGCTGGAAATAACTCAGGTCTGCAGAGGCACAGAACTAAATCTGTCAAGGAGTCTGTTTTCATCAGCTTTGAAATGGGAGGACACCAGGCTGTATGGCTGGTGCTTTCTTATTTTTCAAAACTTTAATTGAAAACTAACAGCAATTAACGTTTCTTTCCAGATTTGTTGAGCTTTGGTAGAACAACTGGGCAGATAGTCCGTATTCTTCAGAAGAGGAAGATTCACAGGGAAACGGATTCCATGAAAAGTAAGAATTAAAAAGTGCAGAACAAAAGACTGGCAGCTTTAACAGGAACCCGTAGACCCATGGGTAGTTCAGAGGTATAAATTAAATCTTTCGGACGAGCTCTGACAAATTTTTGTGACACTTCTTAGAAGAATGGAGAGTGGGAAGGCCACTGATGCGGTTCTATAATTGGAGTAGCTGTATTTTGCATATATAAAATTTTGGGGGAGGCTTTGTCGTAACTGACCAAAAGCTGACATTTTCTCTCCATTGAACTGTTGTAAAATGAAGTAGTGTGACTGAAAAGTTACTTGAGGAGCATGACATTAACAATATGAATGGTATGGATTGTATGGATTATGCAAAAAGATAAGTTGAGTCCACAGGGATCGAGCAGTCTGCATTGCAAAGGGCACACTGTATACACAGAATTCCACCTGGCGTCTTGTTAGAGAGGGGAGAAGGATTTTTGAGTAAAACAACTCTTAATATACTGATTGTGAAATTATATAGATATTTTTCATTGTATGGGAGTTACCTCTTAAGACAAGGGTCAATAAAATAAATTTTAACTTACGCTGTTGTAGAATTGAAAGGAGTGCACATCAGAAACTTTGCCTTGTTTTTCAGAAATGCTTCGTAGATATAGTGGCAGTTGTTAATATCATTAAAAGAATGTAAAATAACCACAAATATTAGTCAAAGAGAAGATGTGATAAATTACTGCATTTGCAGCCTTCTTATATTCAGCTGTGTTCAGAAACAGCGATGTTTAAATGTTTTACAGCGGAAGCGGATTCTGGCCATTGCGCGGAGGACAAAGCAGCTGGGGCCGCTCGCAGCTCCTCGGACCCGCGAGTGTTCGGCTGCGCGCTGTACGGGTTGCCCAGCGTGACGGTGGCGTAGCCCGTGTCCCCCTACATGGTGCCGACGAGCCGATTCCTACTTCAGAGGTGGAGAGTTCGGTATGAGAGTGAGTGTCAGGAACGTATCAAACACTGTATTTCAGAGATTTCAGCGAGTACGCCAAGGTTTTCTGAACGCGGTGAATACCTCAGGAGAATTTGCTGAGTACAAACACAGCTTTAAGGAAGGTAGGCTGTTATTTTTTGGGAGTCGGTGCCTGAGTGGAATTGGAATGTGTCATTGTCAGTACCTCCATTGGGAAAGACTTTTCCTTGGTGTATTTTATTTTTACGTGGCAGATTTTTCAGGAGCTTTGCTGAAAAACGCACCAAGTCACCTTATTCTGAGTGAATTAATGTTTAACTGTTTATTTAGTGCTAGTTGTGGTTTAATCAGAAAACGAGGCAGTATTAAATAAAATGTTTAATAAGTTTTGCTTTCTTTATTTCCGTGTAGTTTTCCTGAATAACATATTAACACATATTAAATTCTTCAAAAATCCCAAATAAGATTATAACACGTGTGGATTTTGTGGCATGGTCTGTTAATCAGCAATGCATTTTTAAAATACAGACTTTAAAACTTTTATTTGTAGTGGTAACAGTAGAAGTAAATGTAAAATAATTAGCACTTATGGAAAACACAAAGCTTTCACCATTATTGCCATTAAACCCATTTTTTCCCCAATAATGTTTGTTTCCTGTGATACATTTTTTGTGTTCCTGATAGAGCATTAAAATGGCACTGAAAAGATACTGTTCTTGTCCTAGAGTTAATTACAACCGGACAAGAATTATAGGGCTATATAGACCATAACTACAAAATCATGACATGCAAAATACTTTCAAATGCACACAATAGAGTATAAATTTGTGCTTCTTTCCCATTATTTAGGCATAGGACATATGTTTTTAATGGAGTGTATCTGGGCATTTGGTAACAATACAGATGAAGTAACCAGGAGGTCATAGGCTGTGTGTAAGTTAAGGATTCCGTGTAAAATCTTCTCGAGTCTGAACTTGCCGTGTTTCACCAGACATGCCCGGGGGTCCTTTTCCTTAAGTTCTCGCATTTTATTTACGTTCTTTCAAGTCCTACCAGGTACCTTTTCAGCGCGTCACTATTATGCAGCTGCTTCCTTAAGATCCCATGCATGGTATTTGGGAACCTCAAGTATTTCTGAGTTTGAAGAAGCAGTTTCTCTTGGAAGAAGCAGAGGTCCGCGCTTGTTCAGTGTAGCAAATGTCCACTATATCATTAATTCCTTTATTTCTGAGATTAATTTCCACATCATTCTACAACACATTCATTGCTATGAAATTGTATTTCCCTGCTGTTGATGGCATTTTCTACCTGGAATGGCATCCTTCTGGTGCTGTCTCTTTTCCTGTAACATAAAAGGCTTTGAAAAAAGTGTATTCAATGGGAATCGTGAAGCCTCATCTGCCTTGCTACGTGACAGTTTCCATGAATTTGTATTACCTTCCACCTTTTTGAAACAAGAAGTTTCATAAGTAGTGAAGTACAAAAAGGACAGTGTTGTTCTTCAGAAATGACAGGGTCATTCTTTGAGAATAATCCAGGATAAAACCGCAAGATTGCAAAGGTTAGAAAAACCATGGATATACAGGTACAATGGGCTCATTCAATAGCTTAATACTGTGGTTTATTTATGAAACTGATGGAAATAACTTGATCTACCAAAGTGCTTCTCTCCCAAAATGTTCCCGTTGGTATTTGATACCTCAGCCCTAAGTACATTGCAGCAGGCTCTGTCAGGAAGGTGAATGAGTATGACCAAAGTGTCCTTACGGTCTGACAGCGCTGCTTTATCAGAAGGCACTGATAAAGAGTTGATAAAGAGCAGTGGCCTTGTCCAGGAAACTTCGGACCAGTAGCTTTACTTGTTGAGAGTAAGATACTGGAAATGCTAATCCGAGAAAAGCTTCGGATGGCCCTGCGTGCTGGGCGTGTGCCGAGGAAGCGGACGGACGCGTAGCGACGGCGTCTGCTCGGTGTTTCTGAGGCACTAACACGTAACCAGCCTGCCCGGGGGATTATCAGAGTTCTCCGTATTGCTGTGCTGAATCCCAGCCGGGAAACCACTGCCGGCAGCAGGACGAGAGGAGCGGCTGGTAGGCTGTGCTTGGCGTGGCCGTGGTTATGCATTCAGTGACACAGGAGGTCACCTAGTTCATTCCTTCAGGAATTAGTACCAGAAATAATACCTGCCTTTCTATTATGTGTTTGTACAAAAGAGTCACTTCAGGAGAAGATATATAGTGACATTTGGAATAATTTAAGAAGAAAATGAGCACAGACAAATTAACATCTCTAATATTTTAAATTTACAATGGCAATTTAACAAAGGAAGAGAAGCTGCTGCTTACACAGAGGAAGGATTCAGCAGCTCAGCTGATACAGGTTTTGAGCTCGGAATGCTTATCTGTAAGCGACAGTAAATGTGAGTGGAGCTGAGCAGAGGTTGAGAAATGCTGTAGAAAAGTTATGTTTCACAACCTGATTTTAATAAGCAACTAAAAGCTTAAAATCATCTGATATTCTTCAGACTCTGACTGAAAGTTTAGGCAGGAGTCCTCTGTGAGGACAAAGTTACTTGTAATTGGGAAACATTAAAAGGCCCAATTTACAGGTAATGATAAATGCACTGTAGTATGCCTAACGAGTCTCAGCATTTAAGATGCTAAATAAGTCCTAAGTTTACAGCTTTGTCACATGCACAAACACCTGCTGCAATTTAGAAGCATTTGCAGAAATGTGGTTGTTCTCACTTAAGACCTTTGGGGTCAGCCAACTCTGTTCCGAGAAATGGGGTGTGACAGATGGCTCGGGGCGCGTGCACGCGACCTCGTGGAGATGTTCCCAATTGTTGTTGTCATTTTGCCACCAGCTGAGACTCGCACGGCAGCAGCTGCTCGTGTGGAGCGTGGAACTGGGGGCGACAGTGGGAGTGAAAAATGGAAGATGGAGAGGTTCTCAGGTGTTTTCTGCGGTCATGGAATGACAAGCATGTCAAGTTCCCAACAGGCCACGTGAAGGTCTGGGTAAACATGTGTGTTCAAGTCCAGGTTCAAAAAACAGAGGAGTGAGGTGCTGTCACAGCAGGTCATCCGGACTAACAGCAGCGGGCTTCGTCCGCAGCGTGAGCCAGCGGACGGCAGTGGGAGCAAAACGAATCTCCAGTGCGCAGCACAGAGGGAGCAGAGGGGGGGTGTGTGTCCTGTGGCAGCCTGATGCACGAGACCGCCAAGAGCATCCTCGGCTTCGGATTACTTGGGGAGCTCAGTAGTAGTGTAGTCATACAAGGTGCCACACTGAAGGTCTTCACTGGGTAGGAAATGGGTGGACCAAGATTTTCAGCTACTGATACAAAAGCAGAAATAAGACTGTTAATTTCATACAAGAATTTGTACAGGAAGAGTACTCCCTAATAACTGCAGTGGAAATAGTCATGGTGAAATGCTGATGCGATTATTTTAAACTGTTCATTGAGTATGTACAAAGAGCAAATTCAAAAAGGTAAGTCCTGGTACTAATATTGTGTAAATAAAATCATGGACTCACAGAATGGTTTGGGTTGGAAGGCGCATTTTGACGACCGCGGGCAGGGACACCTCCCGCCAGCCCAGGCACCCAGAGCCCGTCCCGCCGGGGCTCCCAGGGCCCCCGTCCTCCTCGTCAGACCCTTTCTGTGCCGAAAGGCCGCACCCAGGTCTCCCGGAGCTTCTCTTCTCCAGCTGAACAGCCCAGCGCTGGGCCTGTCCCGGCAGAGCTGCTGCAGCACCGGGGCGGCTCTGCGGCTGCTGCGGCACCGGGGCGGTTCTGCGGCTGCTCCGGCGCCGGGGCGGCTCTGCGGCTGCTCCGGCGCCGGGGCGGCTCTGCGGCTGCTGCGGCGCCGGGGCGGCTCTGCGGCTGCTCCGGCGCCGGGGCGGCTCTGCGGCTGCTCCGGCCTCGCTCGGCAGCTCAGCACTTCTTGTGCTGGGGCCCAGGATGGGCGCAGGACCGCGGGGGCTCGCCAGAGTGAGCAGTTATTTTTGTCATATTAACTGAGAAATTATTTTTATTAAGTAAAATATTTAAGAATATTAAATACAAAAACTTTTCTACTTTTTGGAGGAGTATTCTAGAGAATACTCTCCGTTTATTTGACTGTGAGCTCTTAATTTGTAAAATATTATATATTGTTCAGCAACTTGGAGGGAAAAAATCCCACTAACTAATGACCAAGGAATAAATTACAGTAGATACAGCTTAGGACATATGAGCTATCTACTAGAAAGACATTGGCACAAGCCCAAACACGAATAAAAGCTTCTGAAAATATTTCATCTGCATGGCACCGCATCGTTCCCGTGCGCTGTATCCATTCACACAAGAAATATTAAACAGTTCGTACTGTTCCATGTATCAACGGCTTTAAAATAACGTTCTGAATTATGTCTCAGCAACGTGACAAATCACATTATCAATTAGGTTTTATAACAGAAATGACATTTCGTAATATATTGGAGCATGAAAAGAATTGGTCAGCTAAAATTTATGTGATCTAAAAAATGTGAGGAGAAAAAAAATTCACGGTGAATTTATTGGTAATATTCTAGAACACGAACATAATTTGAGCAGTAGGTACCTGTCCAAGAAGAATGTGCAGTTCTAAGTGTTCTGCAGGGAAGAACTGCAGCAAGATTGCCACAAAACAGTGAAAAACCAAAACCCAGCTCTGTCCTTAGTCCCTGGAACCCGGTGTGAACTCCCAAATGGAACTGAACTGCCGGAACCCGGTGTGAACTCCCAAATGGAACTGAACTGCCGGAACGCGGTGTGAACGCTCCCAAATGGAACTGAACTGCCGGAACCCGGTGTGAACTCCCAAATGGAACTGAACTGCCAGAACCCGGTGTGAACTCTCCCCAATGGAACTGAACTGCCAGAACGCGGTGTGAACTCCCAAATGGAACTGAACTGCCGGAACGCGGTGTGAACTCCCAAATGGAACTGAACTGCCGGAACCCGGTGTGAACTCCCAAATGGAACTGAACTGCCGGAACCCGGTGTGAACGCTCCCAAATGGAACTGAACTGCCGGAACCCGGTGTGAACTCCCAAACGGAACTGAACTGCCGGAACCCGGTGTGAACGCTCCCAAATGGAACTGAACTGCCGGAACCCGGTGTGAACGCTCCCAAATGGAACTGAACTGCCAGAACCCGATGTGAACGCTCCCAAATGGAACTGAACTGCCGGAACCCGGTGTGAACTCCCAAATGGAACTGAACTGCTGGAACCCGGTGTGAACTCCCAAATGGAACTGAACTGCCGGAACGCGGTGTGAACGCTCCCAAATGGAACTGAACTGCCGGAACCCGGTGTGAACGCTCCCAAATGGAACTGAACTGCCAGAACCCGGTGTGAACGCTCCCAAATGGAACTGAACTGCCGGAACCCGGTGTGAACTCCCAAATGGAACTGAACTGCTGGAACCCGGTGTGAACTCCCAAATGGAACTGAACTGCCGGAACGCGGTGTGAACGCTCCCAAATGGAACTTAACTGCCGGATCCCGGTGTGAACGCTCCCCAATGGAACTGAACTGCCGGAACCCGGTGTGAACGCTCCCAAATGGAACTGAACTGCCGGAACACGGTGTGAACGCTCCCAAATGGAACTGAACTGCCAGAACCCGGTGTGAACGCTCCCCAATGGAACTGAAGTGCCGGAACCCGGTGTGAACGCTCCCAAATGGAACTGAACTGCCGGAACCCGGTGTAAACTCCCAAATGGAAGTGAACTGCCGGAACCCGGTGTGAACTCCCAAATGGAACTGAACTGCCGGGACCCGGTGTGAACGCTCCCAAATGGAACCGAACTGCCGGAACGCGGTGTGAACGCTCCCCAATGGAACTGAACTGCCGGAACGCGGTGTGAACGCTCCCAAATGGAACTGAACTGCCAGAACCCGGTGTGAACGCTCCCAAATGGAACTGAACTGCCGGAACCCGGTGTGAACTCCCAAATGGAACTGAACTGCCGGAACCCGGTGTGAACGCTCCCAAATGGAACTGAACTGCCGGAACCCGGTGTGAACGCTCCCAAATGGAACTGAACTGCCGGAACCCGGTGTGAACTCCCAAATGGAACTGAACTGCCGGAACCCGGTGTGAACGCTCCCAAATGGAACTGAACTGCCGGAACCCGGTGTGAACTCCCAAATGGAACTGAACTTCCGGAACGCGGTGTGAACGCTCCCAAATGGAACTGAAGTGCCGGAACGCGGTGTGAACGCTCCCAAATGGAACTGAACTGCCGGAACCCGGTGTGAACTCCCAAATGGAACTGAACTGCCGGAACACGGTGTGAACGCTCCCAAATGGAACTGAACTGCCGGAACCCGGTGTGAACGCTCCCAAATGGAACTGAACTGCCGGAACGCGGTGTGAACTCCCCAATGGAACTGAACTGCCGGATCCCGGTGTGAACGCTCCCAAATGGAACTGAACTGCCGGAACGCGGTGTGAACGCTCCCCAATGGAACTGAACTGCCGGAACGCAGTGTGAACTCCCAAATGGAACTGAACTGCCGGAACGCGGTGTGAACGCTCCCCAATGGAACTGAACTGCCGGAACCCGGTGTGAACTCCCAAATGGAACTGAACTGCCGGATCCCGGTGTGAACGCTCCCAAATGGAACTGAACTGCTGGAACGCGGTGTGAACGCTCCCAAATGGAACTGAACTGCCGGAACGCGGTGTGAACTCCCAAATGGAACTGAACTGCCGGAACGCGGTGTGAACTCCCAAATGGAAGTGCTGTCGGCGGTCCCTGCGGGTTCTCGCCACGTGCTGCTCTCTGCGAGCTGGGCCCGGGCAGGTCTGTCCCCTCGCAGTGGGGTGTGGTGGAGCAGATGCCAAACTCTGTTTGTGGGGGAACAGGTTTGGGGTTGTTGCCAAGGTACGTTTCCGTGACTGAGCCCATTTGAGTTTGAACGCTAATTTAGTGACTTCGCCCCCGAGCGGGAGCTGGAAGGTGCCGAGCGAGCCGGCCCGGCGAGTGCCAACACGGGTCGCGGTGCTGGGCCGGCCGCCGCGCTCGGGCTGCGAGGAGCTCCGTAAAGTCCCCCAGGTACTAACGCCAACTGAACTGTCTTCGTGTGCATACAATAACACTTAATAGTATGGATTTTAAGAGTATGGTCAAGTTAAAACTGAAGGCATGTTTAGGTGTCCTGAATTACTTACCAGTCTGTGGAACTATCGAGTCATTACCTGGGCAGTGAGTGGGTAATTTCTCTGCCGCTGACAGCAGAACACGGGCGGTTTTTTATGATCCCAGCAGGTACCATTTCAAATGCAGTTGTCACAAAAGTCTTCACTTAAGTGTGAGAAGAGAGGAAACAATTTTCATAAATTGCAGCTTTCCAGAGGGTTGTCTGAGACTGGTGGTATGAGGAATAGTTTTAGATCACTTAATCCCATTTTTACAAAATTGCAGTGTGATACCTTAACAATGTTGCTGGTATGTAAAATATCAGTTATATTCCTTGAAATCTGAATCTTCCTATTATTATATGTAGGTATATTTTTAAAGACATTAAAATAAACATTGTAATCACAGTAGCACACCTACTGTGAAATGTATTCTGCTGGCAAGAGAATATACGTGTACTGTTGTGTTCAACAGGTCAGCGCAGTTGAAGCCAACAAAATAAAGACCCCTTTCAGAAGCAAAGGCCTGTATCTTAGCCTAAGGAGATACAAGAAAGGGAAATGATCTCCGATAGTCGTAATCTTAAGCCTTAGTGTTTGTGTCACCATCAGCAAATGAGGGTGTCGTTAATAGAAATTGCACACATTTGACCAGCTTTCTGAACGTTTTCAAATGTAGCATCCCCCTCTTTCACTGAGATTTTCAGTTTCCTGGCAGTGTCTATGGGAAATATTTATGGAGGTATTTCTTTATCACTGAATTACTACTGTGATTTGTTTTTCGTGTGTTTCATATGGTGCTTCAGCCTGACACGCGAGGAGCCTGAAAACCAGCGACACCATGGAGCAGGTCGGTGCTGAGCTCCGTCTGTGTCGTGGCGCACAGCACCGCCCGCGCCCCGTTGCTTCCTGTGGTGGTCTCATACTTGACATACATTTGAAATCGTTGGGAGAACCCGGCATCCACAAACACGGGCAGCTTTTCCAGAAATTTCCAAAAGGGCTGAACTAATTAGGAATTTGTATCTATTTTCTGAATATATCTGAAAATCATTTGTTCGTGTTCTGTATTTCTGGCTAACCTTGTGGATCACTTAGTTTTTTTAGAAGCAGTGAAGTTACTGTGTTAGGTTTCTTACCAGAATGGGTGGTTCAGACTTCTGGTTTTTCCTGTACTCATATTCAACAATTCAATAATTTAAGAGCTGACATAGAAATTTCCCATGCTATAGGTGCACTGAGGTGAGCTACAGATAAGAACAGTAAACTGAGTCAGGACCATTATTGATTTTGGGAATTCTTGTTCTGAATTTCACACAAGCCGTCGGCTGTGAAAGTCGATGGCAGCTGCGCTACAGCAGCTTCTGCACTGCAGAAGAGGAGGAAGAGGGGTTTTCAGGAGCGCAGAGAGTCATTTTCCTGGACAATCAGAAGCTGTACTAAATTCCTTATGAAAATATTCTATATTATGGGTGTCTGATTATCTGACTGGGTAATAGAATATGCTTACTAACCGTGTCACGGTGATGGTGTCCGCACTGCTGTTCTCTGTCTTCCTTTTCTGTTTAATGCCAAGATTTCAAGGGGCAGATCCCTGCTCACAATTTGGTTTCATTAGCACAACGAAGGCACGGTCACAGTCAGTAAGAAAAACGGTTTCGTGCTGCAGGCCCGACGTGTTCGTTCGGAAACCGCTGCGGGTGGCCTGGAGAACAACGTCTAAGGACAGAGCAAAGCTGAGGAGGCGCCAGCGCCGGCGGAATTACAGGTGGAGCTGAATCGTGGGTGTCCGGGGGAGGTTTTGATGGAAACGTCGGGTGTGCTCGGAGCAGACAGCCTGACCCTTCTGGTGCTGATGAGCTTGTCTGCTAAGTCCTCAGCATTCGCGGAGCAGCCAGGACAGTCTGTTCTTCTACTGTTGTGACAGATACTTATTAATTGCCTGTCAATACGCTGTCAGAGCCTTAACTAAGAGTTTCTGTTGGAAGGAAAGAAAGTATTTCCAAAAATACTTGCAGTTCAGTCATGTCCTCAGAATTTATCTGGACTTGTAACTCCTGAAGTAGCTTGCAGAAGATAAATGAGTGTGAAGGACGCTGCCGCTGAGGTGACGTGTCTGTAATCATTCGGCTAATCCTGGCAGTGAGTAGCAGCTAAATTGCATAGAGCGGTAAGCGTGATACTGGCCGAGTATTTTACAGAAGAAAAACTATTCCAGTACATGGTGACTGAATCAGGACCCCGATGTCACTTAGAAGTCATAAGAAATATCTAAACATACTGTCTTCATCATTGACTAATAATTAATAGAAAGCTAGAACAAAATGTCTTGGCAGTTGTAGGAGCTGTCACCTACCCGATCAGTGATATCCACTTTAAAAAATGCAAGTACTTGCTTCAGAGGAGGTTTGGAGATAACAGTGCCGTGTTGCCCATGCGGTTGCCCGTGGCCGGCACAGCGATGCTCCTCGTTCCCGCCCTGGGCACGGCGATGCTCCTCGTTCCTGCCCTGGGCACAGCGATGCTCCTCGTTCCCCACCCTGGGCACAGCGATGCTCCTCGTTCCTGCCCTGGGCACGGCGATGCTCCTCGTTCCCCACCCTGGGCACGGCGATGCTCCTCGTTCCTGCCCTGGGCACAGCGATGCTCCTCGTTCCCCACCCTGGGCACAGCGATGCTCCTCGTTCCTGCCCTGGGCACAGCGATGCTCCTCGTTCCCCACCCTGGGCACGGCGATGCTCCTCGTTCCTGCCCTGGGCACGGCGATGCTCCTCGTTCCTGCCCTGGGCACGGCGATGCTCCTCGTTCCCCACCCTGGGCACAGCGATGCTCCTCGTTCCTGCCCTGGGCACAGCGATGCTCCTCGTTCCCCACCCTGGGCACAGCGATGCTCCTCGTTCCCCACCCTGGGCACAGCGATGCTCCTCGTTCCTGCCCTGGGCACGGCGATGCTCCTCGTTCCTGCTCTGGGCACGGCGATGCTCCTCGTTCCTGCTCTGGGCACGGCGATGCTCCTCATTCCCGCCCTGTGCACGGCGATGCTCCTCGTTCCTGCCCCAGGCACAGCGATGCTCCTCGTTCCTGCTCTGGGCACGGCGATGCTCCTCGTTCCTGCCCCAGGCACAGCGATGCTCCTCGTTCCTGCCCCAGGCACAGCGATGCTCCTCGTTCCTGCTCTGGGCACGGCGATGCTCCTCGTTCCTGCCCTGGGCACGGCGATGCTCCTCGTTCCTGCCCCGGGCATGGCGATGCTCCTCGTTCCTGCCCTGGGCACAGCGATGCTCCTCGTTCCTGCCCCGGGCACAGCGATGCTCCTCGTTCCTGCCCCAGGCACAGCGATGCTCCTCGTTCCTGCCCCGGGCACGGCGATGCTCCTCGTTCCTGCCCCGGGCACGGCGATGCTCCTCGTTCCTGCCCCGGGCACGGCGATGCTCCTCGTTCCTGCTCTGGGCACGGCGATGCTCCTCGTTCCTGCTCTGGGCACGGCGATGCTCCTCGTTCCCGCCCCGGGCAGCCCTTGCTGTGCCTGAGGCACAGTTGCCAAGACACGGTTTGTCAGGAAAGGGAGCAGAGGTGGGTTTTCCTGCCCACCCCAGTGTCCTGCTGGAGCATCGGTCACCGTGTCTGACAAACGTGAACCGGCGCACTCGGCACACGCCGCAGCCACTACTGTTACGTCTTTCAAAAGTAATCAGAATGTCTTGTCCTGTCCTTTTCCCTTAGCCGGGCCATTGGAGCCTTGCTGTTGTGTACGGAACGCAGCACGCTGTCGCCCGGTCCGCGTCTCCAGGCGTCCCCGCTGGAGCTGCTCCGGGAACGCGCTGCTGCTCCTTCCAGTGCCCGCGGTGCGGAACCTCCCCGGACACGCGGGCCTCGGAGGCCCAGGGCCCTGCTCCCGTTACAGGTACCCAGACTCTGATCCTGCACTCTGGCTACTCGCTGCTTATCGCAGCAAATGGAGGTTTACTCGTGTTCCCGCGTGCCTGCACGGAACAGCAAGCGCATCTGCACGGAGTAAATGTGGCTAGAAGTATCATATGGGTTACATTTTCTGGTCCAGGCAGAGGCAGAATTTAAGCATCGCGATTCCCTTCAGTGAGAGAGACATTCCTTTGCTACAGTCGCATCTGTGCAGCGGAGCAGTGCCTGTGTTCGTACCACCGTACTGGCTCCTGTGCTATTTTTATAGGGTTCATTTTTCTCCTCCAACAGAGTTCATTAGTATTTGTCCTGAATGACACTGATTTTTATTCCATCTGAAAATACCTATTTAGCATTTTTTGCTTATTAGTATTGCAAGTACTGACATTAGAAACCTAAATGGTACATACATTGAAATAAATTTGTGCAGGAGTTCTACAAGCCTTTCTGCTTCTTCATCAGTATGATTCAGGGGACATGGCCTACATCTGTACTCAATCAAACAGGGCTGTGTTGGCCAATATAATCTTAATTGTTTGACATTTTTATAGCAATTCATTGAGACTAAAGAGAGATGACTACATTAATATCTTGATGCAGCTAGATAATAGCTGAGCTCAAACCGATGTGCCAAATTGCTGAAAGGCTCTTAAATTCTTGTACAGATTTTAACTCTTTGTGACAAAGAAAAGGAAAAAGGCTTCAATATAAATGTAATTAAGAGAAAGAATAGTACAATTTATAATATGAAGTATTATAATAAAGAACATTATCATAAATTTTCTAAGAATCTTCACTAATCATTTACAAATTATATTTCTCAATAATTGATATGAGAATTATTGTTAATGTTCATGACTCTGTTTTCTTGGCTAATAATTTTCACTGGGGTTAAAATCAAACAGAAAAGGTTTAGCCAACCAATAGGTCCGTTACCGCTCCAGCCGGACGTGAACAGACGGGCGGGAGCAGGCGGGGGCTCCGCGGGGGCTGGGCCCGGCCGGGCTGGGGCCGAGGGGCCCATCCAGCCCTCCTGCGCGGGCGCTTGTTCGGAGCGGGTCTCTGGGCGGGATCGCCGGTCAGAGAGCTGGAGAACTGCAGAAGTGGTTTATTGGGGGGTTTTGCTCTGAGCCTGGAGAGCTGAATGCAAGAGAAAGCAGGTACTAATACTGCAGCTGAAGCCAGAAACACGGAGAAATACGTTTGACAAACTTGGTTTGACTGCTAGTTGCCGTTTCGCTTTCAGAGCCCTGGGCCGGGAAGACTCAGTGTGGGCAAGGACGAGGTCTTGTTACTCCAAAGTGGAAACCCTGACATGTGGATAAGTAATTAAAAAAAAAAATTGCAGAAGGCGCAACGTGATTATCATTAATTGCAACTGTGTCAACTAGAGGTTAATTAGAGGTTAATCTCCAGTTCCACTACCTCAGAGCTATGCTGGGATGATCCTGCTTATGATTAACTGTTGGTAGTGCTGGTCCTTAACGAGAGTCGCTGCCCTTGTGCACAGGCACCCGCTTTGCGCAGGTGCTGTCTCCTCTAGCAGGGCTCTGCAGGTGCACGTGCCTTTAGGACAAACAAAATCTGTGTATTAAGGTATTGGCGTCTTCGAAAAGCAGCGGCCGGTCCCCAGAGCAGCCGTGCTGTGTGCTGCCAGGGCCGCCCCGCCGCGTTCTCTCTTACTGAAATAATTTATTTTGGAAGGTATTTTAAAATCCTTGTTTGTTTTGTTGGTGGTTTGGGTTCTGTTTGTTTGTGTGGGGTTTTTTGTTTGTGTTTTTGGTTTGGTTTTTTTGTGAGGTGGTGTTTTCCATTTTTTTCCCATGCAGAAATTCGTTTTTATTTTTCAATGTACAGCCTTGCGTGCCGATTCCCACCCGCCTCGGGGAGCGCCCGCAGCCGTGCCCGCAGCGTGACCGCAGCCGTGCCCGCAGCGCCGCTGCACCGGAGCGGTGGTTCCCGTCGCTCGCACGTGCCGCTCGTCACGGCCCGAGCCTGCGGAGCCGCGCGCGCCGGCCACAGCCGTTGGCTGCGGATCGCACCGAACAGCGGCGCCGGACGCAGCGCCCGGCGGGGCCGAGCTGTGCGCCTGTTCCACCGCCCGCCCCGCCGTGACGGAAAACGGGAGACACCGCAGCTGAGCCTCCGGGGCTTCCCGATGAGGGTGGTGACGCCATGTCCGCCCCAGCTCCAGACAGGAGGAACCGGCTCCCCGCCGCCATTCTCGCTCCGCCCGCGCAGCCCCTCGGCCGCCCCCGCGCGCCGCGCGCCGATGGCAGCGCAGGCCCCGCCGGAGCCCCCAGCCTGGCGGTGGCGCAGACCCCGCCCGCGCATGCGCCTCTGCGCGTTTCTTAGCGACGACGCGACGCCATGAGCGGGGCCCGCGCGCTGCTGCTGGCGCTGCTGCTGGCGCGGCTGCTGGCGCGGCTGCGCGGCCCCGGCCCCGCGCGGGCAGCCCCCGCCGAGCTCGCCGCGGGGGCCGCGCGCCGGGCTGCTCCCCGAAGCCAGGACGCGGCCTCGGGCCGGAGCGCCGCTGCTGCTGCTGCCGCCCCGGGCTGCGGCGCCCAGCTCCCCGGCGCCCAGCTCCCCGGCGCCCAGCTCCCCGGCGCCCAGCTCCCCGCCGCCCAGCTCCCCGCCGCCGGGCCCCGCCGCGGCCGTCCCGCTCCTCCGCTCCGCCGCCGCCCGCGGGCAGCCCGCGCCGCCCTCCGCCGCCCCGACCGCCACCGGCCGCCCGGCGTCTCCGGCCTGCGCGGCCCCGCCGCGTCCCGCCGCTCCGGCGGCAGCAGGTGGGCAGGGGCCGGGCCCAGGGGTGGACCGGGCACCCGCGGGAGCCGCGGTTCGGCCGCCTGCGGTTCGGGGTCACAGCTGGTTCCGCGCCCCGGGCCCGGAAGGTTTCCCGCGGGCGAAGCCGAGCCCGGCTCTGCGGGGACGCGGTTGGCAGTGGGAGCGAGAAAGGCTGAGGGAAAAAGAACTGTGATGCGCAACTGAGAGACAGTAAAGCGGCTACAGACTGCGAGACGCGCTCCGCGAGCAAGGCGGTTTGAGCTGGGGAGCGAAGATGTGCGGGTGGATCCTGTCCGCAGGCCGCGGCGGTGGGGAGACCGGGCAGCTGTGACACAGACACCGAATTTCTTTACTACTTGTTGTTCCAGAATTTGAGTGATTTCTAAATATACAAATAGAGACGAGAGAGGCTTTCTGTAATTGATTAGCAATGCAAATTCTGCAGTAACTCATGTCAGATGATGAAAAGTAGTACTGTGTTGTCTTGCTGGTATTTGGTGATGTAAGATATGAAGTGATCAAGAATAGCCTCTTTAACAGTCTGCTCGGTGGGATCTTGTCTCTGCAGGTCTGTGAGCCAAGTGTGTGTAGAGAAATCACTCGTGTTCAGAAGTAACACCCCTTATGCTACCGATATCGTTGCTGTCCCTGGTGGACGTGATCTGCTGTTCTGTGTGCAGCTGGATGACTGTGAGTGACCTTTCTTTCCCCACGTTTAATTCATAGGTTGCCTCTGCTTAGGGAATATTTTTTTAAAAAAACATGTGATAACTGTTACTAATTACTTGGGCTGTTATAATTATAGAGAGACCATAATGAATCAGTCCCATCACCAAAGGCAAACAAGAAAAAAAGATCATTGTACTCAGTTTAAAAGTAGGGTCTCTGCCAAACACAAATCAGCCTTCATCAACTGCTGTTGTGTCTGAGATCTCATTGAAAGGAAGAATCATCTGTGTCCATATTGACAGCACCAGATTTTTCTGTCCATTTAATATTTGGACCCCATATCAGTCACACTATCAGGCCCGCTGAACAAGCCCTAGACATTTGATTGCATGTGTATGTGAGGTATAGCACACCCGGGAGCAACAGAATTCACTGCTTGTGTGGCATTTTCCTTCTCTGTGCTTGTTGGAAGAACATCTGTGAAAGACTTTATTTGGGATCACCTGAAGGATGATAAAATTTTCTGGCAGAAACAGCCTTTTCCCCATTGGCCTTCCCCAAGGAAATATAGAAACACATATGTTCTCATCAGCCGATTGTGAAAGAAGCCTTTCCAGGGTGGATGGTGGCAGGAGCTACTGCTGCCAGAAATACAATCCAGCCTTCTCTGAACCTAATGAATTACCGTGGCCAGTAACAGAGGTTGTGATGCACAAGTTGACTTCACCTCGTTGAAGCCATTGCTAGCAGGTGCCAGAGTGGTGTTCAGGTTTTACTGATACTTCTTTGTGATACTTCTGAAAGATGCAGGTTTTACTGCAGGTTTTTACTTCCTCTGCCTGTCACTAATTGCTCTTTCAGTGGCTGTCCTCATCCTTCTTGACTGCAGTACTCTATTTCAGCTGTCTTTCCTGAAGTGTAGAACATCCTTTGCTTTACCCAGTCATCTTTCTTGCCTATTTTTCTGGCTATTGCCATCCTTCAATTTGCTTTATTTTTCTACTTTTTCAGACTGTTGTTCTCCATCTGACAGCTGTTCATATGTCTGGCATTCCTCTAACCTTGATAGCTTGTCACACCCAATCTCCTCTTTCTTTTGTGCTCTCTGTGGCCCTTTCTTCCTTTTGGTGACAACCAGCAGTTGGACAAGGGGCAATGGGTTCAAACTGGAACACAAAAGGTTCCTTTTAAATTTGAGAAGCAACTTGTTGGGGTGAGGGTGGCAGAGCCTGGCCCAGGCTGCCCAGGGGGTTGTGGAGTCTCCTTCTGTGCAGACATTCCAACCCGCCTGGACACCTTCCTGTGTCACCTCAGCTGGGTGTTCCTGCTCCATGGGGGGATTGCGCTGGATGAGCTTTCCAGGGCCCTTCAGCCCCTGACACTCTGGGGTTCTGTGGTATGATCTGTAGTCCTTGAACTCTGTAAGACGTTTTATTTTGATGGATTAAAAAGTTTATTGTTCAAACAAGTCCATTAGGGTGAGTCTACATAGTACGTTCTTAATAATTTACCATTTTATGACTTAGTGTTTTAGCAGTAATAATTTAATATGTTGTAACGCTGTAGTTGTACCGAGTACTGCTGGGTCAGGAGGGCGTCACTGTGGGATACCCATAGAAAGTCTGGGTGGTTTTTTGTTTTGGTTTTGTTTTTTTAGCATGCCTGTTCATATGTACCACCCTTAATTCTTTTGAATCCATTTAATGTTACTTTTAGTGAACTCACACACTGGTAGTGTTTTGTCATTGAAATGTCATGTGTGTCTAATTTGGGCATCCTACAATAATTAGAGCACATGTTAAGATAGTTAACTTAAGCAGTTTTCATGCCTTTTGTAAAGTTACATTTGTGTATTGATACCTGTCTCCTGTGAAACAGTGTGAACTGGATATCATCTTGTTCATATTTCATATTAGCCTGTTAGTAGTGTTACTATGCATTAATTAATATAAGGTACTATCTAGCTTATGATTACTAAAGTTGTTCCTTTTAAAAATATTGGCACAATATTTATTTTTTCCTAGATCTGTCTTTTCTAGAGATTTGATATTGGTGGATTATTTTTTTCTCTTTTTACCCTTTAGCAAAGCTGAACTATTTCCAACAGCCACAGGACATTAAGGAATCTGATTTTGTGGAGTTTTTAGAGAAGTATGGCAGACACTCTTTCTTAGCACCATCACAAGTCCAGCCGTCGTTCTCTGCCTTTTACCGGGTGAGCTGAAAGGAACCAGCAATCTGTCTGCAGATGTGTTTTTGCTAAAGCTGTCTGTAATGAGATCTAACGAGACCAGATGGAAAGATTCTTATTCTTCTACCTGTAATCCGTATTATCTCTCTGCTCCTTTAATTCCTTGTTGTGTGAAAAGTTTGTTATTAGTTTCTTGTATTTAAAAGTTAGAACAACCCTTTAGACAAAAGCGGGTGTACGCTAAGGAGAAGTATAAATTTGCCTCTGTGCCCTGATGCTGTCGTCACCTTGCACTCGGCCTTTGCATTCCACAGTCACTTCGTCTGTGATTTCTCCAAATTGTCTTTTCAGGCTGGTGATCCTATCCTGATCTACTTTGATTCGTCATCTGTACTGAGCACGCTCAGACAGCCAGTAAAAATGGGAGCCAGCGGACTCTGTGTTGATGGAAATCCTGCTGGTCAGTAAAGGGGGAAGAATTTCTTGGGATGGTTTATGTCAGCTTTATCCATTGTCATGTCTTAACTCAGGCTTCCTGGACAGTAAAAGCACAAGCTGTACTCGGATTTTTGCCAACTTGAGCAAGAGCTGCGTTACTGACCCTGCCCTGGCTGCTGCCTCCTACTACCGTGACTTCTCTGTGCTGAAGGTGCGTGTCACATTTCTTCCTTTTGCTCAACATCGTATTTGCTTGATTTTCCATTCCAGTTCCAGCTATCTGCAAAACTAAAGGTCATCTGGTGTGTTATCCCTGATCTCCGGATTGTTAAGGCCTTCTTGCTGGAAATCCTGTTAAAACAGACGTGGTAGTGATAACCCTCAATTCAAACTACTTTCCAGGAAATTTCAGTTACTAGCAAATTCTTAATGCATTTAATAGGTTCTTCTTTAGTACTCATAGTCTTAATGGTTTAACTAGAACTCTCATTTTAAACAGACTGTTTATCAAAGTGTTACTGTCCATTCCATGACTTGCTCAACCAAGCAACGTGCATGTTCTTAATAAAGAATGAGGATTTGTTTTACACAACATGTTACCTCTAAAACCACTCTGAAGGCTACTTATCAATATTAGCTTTATTTACATGCACAGATTGAATTCCATATCAATTTCTCCATTATTTGTCCTGACAATAGTTTCAAAATAGCCGATTAATTGTTCTGGGTTCATCATGCTGGTCTTACTGGATGTTAACATGAAAGAAAATACCTCTTTTCTCCTCTTAGAGTTCTCTGGTGTTCCAAGGTAAAACAGCGGTGTAAATATTAACACCTTAGTAAGGCTAATGGCTCAGTTTGCCCTACATAGCCTACAGGTAAATCTGATTCTACTGATTACATTTAACCATGTTTTCGGGCCTTTCTTTGTCACTGTGCCCAAAGTGTAATTTCTCCTCAAACGGCAGCTGATGTAATTATGTGCTTCCAGAAGGGGGAGCTCCAGGAATGGATCAAAAATGCTGATGCTTTCAAGTACCTGCATTCTGCAGGTCATTAGCAGGGCCAAAAATAAATTGTCTCGTCTAATGTTCTAAAAATGCTCTCTGTGGATCGTGTGTGTGAGTTATGTGTGTGGTTTCACAAATTGATTACAAGTTGTACATATCTGGAATAAAGCAAGTTTTTCTCAATATAATATCTAGGCACTATTTAGTGATGGTTTCATGACTTCAGGCACTTGCAAACCTAGGAAACTGGTTGTCTTTTTGGTGATGTATGTTGTTCTGTTTGTTTTCCCCAGGTCCCAATTAATGACACCATCGTGCAGTCCATGAAGGTAATGAAACTAATTTCTGCTTCTGAAATAAAACATTACTGAAGTCTTAGGCATTCATAGTAATGCCCATGGGTTGGGAACTTTGGAGGAATGTTTGGAACTTTGTTTGGAATGTTCTGTGTCTGAGACAGATTTTTTGGACAAAAGTGTGACATTATAGAAAAAAAATCAGGGAGATAAGGAAAGATGTATTTCCAAATGAATGGGCATAAATAGGGCTGGAGTCAGGGAGGCAGCTTGTTTTCATAGGAAAAAATGGGCATCTGTAGCAGGGTTATGTGCCCACAGATCACAGCTACAGCAGGAGGTAAATCTGACTTGAGTAGAAAAGCAGTGGGAAAGAGTGAGAACGGCACAGTCGTTTTGAACAGCTGCTAATTGCTGATGTGCTCACTGTCTCCAGGTGAAGGTCACCGCGGTGGCAGCACCTGGAGCGCCCCACATGAAGGATAACACATGTCACAATGTTGTTTCTCAGGTATCTGAATCTTCTTTCCTTTAGTCAGCTCAACATTAGCTTAAAGTCATGGCCCTGTTACCTGCCCCTGCCTCTGATCCTTCTCTGAACTGGACTTCCAGGTGATCTATGAGATAGAATTCAGCAGCACGCGTGGGATCCAGAGCGTTTCTGTGCGGTTCGAAGTCAGCAGCGTCTCTGGGAGCGCGGGGTCCGCTCTGCAGCAGCGCTTCACCTTCCGCTTCTGGGTCAGTGCCCGCGCTCTCCCGGACTCCGACCAAGTCTGTTGTCTGTAGTTTGTGACCTAGTGTTGTGCAGATGACACGTGGAAAGATTAGAGCAGTGTCACTGTGGTGTGGTGGTACTAGAACCCTGGGACATGGCTGCTGGTCAAGGGAAGGAGGGGCACTGCTCTGGTCTCAAATAAATCATATTAGTAGGAAAACTCAAGCTCAGTGCAAGCATGCAGTCTCGCACGGCACAAGCTTGAAGGGCATGGTTATTTTAATCTATTTTTGTTGGGTTTTTTTAATTTGCTTTGGGGATTTTTTTTGGTGGGGGGAGAAGGGGAGAGAACGCCATCAGGGTCACCAGCACAGTGTTGCGAAGGAAGGGCTGGAGCTGTGCTGTATGTGAGGCATTCAGTGTTTGCAAACAAAGTTTCTAAATTCATTACAGGTGCTTATTTAACTTGGCCTGTGCAGCAGGGAAAAAAGTGTTGCTTTGGAGGGGGTGGAAATCTGGGAAATACTAACGTGTGTTGGAGTTCGTATAAACCTTGTCCCATGGAGGCAATGTAACGTGGGATAAGGGGTGACCTCAGGGGCTGATAAGTGCAGTGCAACCTTGCTGAGGTTGTCCCCAGAGGTCCTCCCCATAAAACAATTTAGAAGTGGAACCTGCCACTTCAGAATCGGGGTCAAGGCAGGTTTGTTCTGCTCATCATCTGTAGAATTGCCCAGACAGGTGTGTTCACTTCCTTTGGGACAAATGCTGAGCAACAGGAATTTGTTGTCTCAAGAACTGTCTCGGTAACATCCACGTTTCGGGGCACTGGCGTTTAGTTTTTACCTCCTGGAGTGCAGATGATCTTGTCAGGTAAGAAAGAGGATTTGGAAACAAATAGTGGATGTATAGTAGTGCATAATATTTGGTCATTCAAAAAATGGGTTACATTTATGTTTTTGAGAATGTGAATTTGATCTTCTGAGAAGAATGGATCTTACCAATGCTAATGTTTTCCTCTTCCTTTCTTTCCTTCCTTTGCCTCTTCGTAGACCAGGACTCTTTCTCATACGTTGCCTAGAAGTGGAAACCCGGGCTACATCCCTGAAGCACCACTGCTGACTGCACACGGTGGTGCCACGCAGCACGTATCCTTTGTCTGCCGTCCGTTTTATTTATCACCGGGTTTACTGACGGCTGGTGCTCCACTGTCTGGACTTCTGAGATTCTTTACCTGAGAGACCTTTACCTGTGAGGAGGTACCTCAGTGTTACATTGCAGCCATCAGCAGGCCTTCTGGTCACAACCAAACGATAGTCCTGCGATGGGGATGAAGAGGAATGTGGGGAGAGAGGATTGTTAAATACAAGCCGAATGTCCAGAATTGTCTGTTTATGCTTTTGTTTGGCTTCTTGACACGCAGTCTGTCAGATGAGCGTTTTACAAAGCGAAGGTGATGGAAGTTGCTCACGGTTCCTCAGACACACAGTACAATTTGGAAGAAATATGAGGACAGGCTGCAAGCTCAGGTAACAACACGCTCTGCAGTTGCCCTTCCTGGCACTTTTAGGAGGTGTGCACTGATTTAGCGTGTTTTTGTAGTCTCACACACTGCTGTGGAGCTTAGGTCCTTCCTGAGGTCACCAATGGGTCGCTACAGGTCTTTCATATACTGCTAACAGGACTTTAATATCAGAGAGAGGGTGGACTTCTAGAACAATCTGAACATTGCGAAGGTTTTCTGCAACACGTTGACAGTGTAGTCTGGCAACATGTCTTGGGCAAGAGTGGAATTTTTATTTGAGAAGTGAAGTATAATGCAACCTTAGTGATTGTGTTGATGTGGATCGTTCGTTTGTTGGTGACGGGGCAGGTATGTGACCACTGATGTGATAAGATGACTAGACAGCTGTTGGTTTTCCTTACCGCTTGTGACCCTCCCATGTTGTTGTTCTCCCTTCTCATTGCAGAGAGCATTGAATCTGTATCCGTTTAATACCAGTACTTCATCATGATTCTGTTGACTCGTTACAAGAGCAGAAGTAATACGCTTTACGAACGAAGGATGTTGATAGTGTTTTTTTCCGGTCCAGGAGATCACTTTGTCAAAGTTGTTGTTTTCTCATTTCCAGCCTGTCCCAAATGCCGGAAGGCGATAACTGCGGTCACGCGCGGCAGCAGCTGCAGCGGGCCCTGCGGGGGCCGCGCGGAGCCGACGTGGCCGTGACTGGCAGCGCTGGCTCCAGCCAGGCGGAGCAGTGGGCGCCCATTCTGAGTCGGAACTGCAGTGTGCAGGTAACCTGAATGCAGAGACACCAGCTGTGAACATCTTTCCTTCCTGATCTTCATATTCCCTTGGGGAAGCATGCACATGGGGGAAAAAAAAAGAACCAGCTTGTTTATCTGGGCTTCCTTTCTTTGTGCGATGATCCACTGATTCTCAGGGGTCTCAGGCCGTGTAAGCAGTCACTCTTATTATGGTTGGTCGCACTAGGATACTCACTAAAAAAAATAAATCCTGACATTTAATATCTCTTAAATGCTGTGCCTGCTGTTTAAATGGGCAAAAGGAGTTTAACAGTGGATCCGGTCGTGTATTGCCTAGCTTTCTGATAGCCGCCTAGAACTAAAACTACCTGGTTAATTCCTGTTAATTTGGTGCTTTTATTATTGTTGTCCTTTCTGATTTTCCAGTTTCTAGCGATATTTATATATTACGTAATATGGGTAAAAGTTTGCAATTCAAGTACTTATGGAAGAAATTCTATTTTAATAATTATTAATTTGTTGGGAGATGGCCTAATAGAATAAAAAATCCAAGTGGTAGAGCTGAGATCAATTTTGTTTGGAAATGAGGTGACTATGAAATGGATAGATACAGCTCTGAAATGGGTGGTTGACCTGACCAGAAGTTACGGGGTTAGTGCTGAAGTGACTGATTCAGGTTCTGTTGCCTATGCTAAAAAAAAATTAGATTTTGATGATAATGGTCCTTTTTCACATTTAAAATACTATGTTAAGGTGTTTGGGGTATATTTTGTTCTCAGGCTGTGAATTGTACTTCCTGTTGCATGGTTCCTGTGACCCTGGAGATACAGATACTGTGGACTAAGGTTGGCCTCCTGTCCAACCCACAAGCTCAGATACTGGGTGCACGATACCTTTATCAGTGCCAGCCCCTGAAGGTATGGAACCCAAACCTGCTCCCTGTCACAGAGGTAATCGAATGGGATTCACATTGTTTAAAAAACAAGGAATCAAATGATCTTGGTATTACTGAGTTGAGTTTAGCAATGATCTGTCTGCAATGGCAAGAGTTCGTATTTAACAGCTCCATAGAGAAAGGTGGTTTTATGGTCTCACCAGTACTGTCCTCAGTCAATTGTACAGCTGGAAAAGGTGCCTTCTTTACAATCCCAAACCGCATTCTGCCCCTTAAGGACTCAAACTTTAAACTTTTAATTATGCTGGATATAAAGTTGTTGTTACAAATATTCAATAACTATATGTTTATCTAGTTGTCTCTTAAAGCCTTGATATGGAATGTGAGTTGATGTATATTTAACAGACTCCATAGCATGCTGCTCATCTGTGCAATAAGATGTTTCTGTTTCTCTGGGGGTTCTGAAATCACCAACAGGTAGCTAATGCTGATGGCAGAAGATTTGAAGAACCAGGGGGAGAGGTTGTACGCCAGAAAGCAGGTTTCTGAGAGAAGATTATATGATGGGAAGATTCAGAGTCAGATTGGACAGGGCTCTGAGCAACCTGATCTAGTTGAAGATGTCCCTGTGTACTGGAGGGGGTTTGGACCAGCTGAGCTTTAAAGGTCCCTTCCAGCCCAAACTGTTGGGTGGTTCTATGATGCCAGCAGGAAGGTGGAGCTAACCCGTCCACACGGGAGAATTAAGTCTTTTGCTATTGTGTCCATGGACCCCATTTTGGTGCAAGGCTTGACTCCTGACACGAGTGCCAGTCAGGTAGCGCATACACTTCAAGGCTTATAGTTCTCTGCGAGGGCTTTAGGGGGAGCAGCTGACACCCGCCCACGGCGCCCGCTGTGGCACAGGGAGTGTCTGATCTGCTGCCGCTCTTTGAACTCCAGGCTCGGTCTAAATGAGGTTTTACACCACTTGTTTGGATGTGTCTCCTGGTACCTCTTTATCCTCCCTTCTTGCAATGTACATGAAAAAAGAACACGGCAGAAAATGTTCACCTTGTAAAATATGTTGTAGCCGCCCTGGAGCAGGGGTGCTCAGCGGCCCAGGACCAGGGGCCACCTCTGGGCAACAGAGCTGGGCTGGGGGTGGACCCAGCTGAGGGGCCTCATGCTGACGCGCTTGGGATTGGGGCTGGTGCAGGTGGATTTAAGGGCTCTGCTCATGAAGCATCTTTGCAGACCCCTGATAGAACCATGTATTGCAGTAGGACTCTGCCCAATGCATTGCTCATTACGTTTTTCTTTTATATTTGAGCACAAAAGTGTTATTAATTTGCCTTGAGAGCTACCACAACAATTCCCCAACAGGATTCTCCGTATTTTTCTCTTGAAAGTAATGAACTCTGTTTTGAAGCTTTTTCAAACACTTTCCACACAACTTTGCTCTCAGGGCGACCTTCCGGCTTGTTTCCAGGGGAGGAAGGAGGCGGTGGTCTCGCAGGCTGGCGCGGCCGTGCCAGCGCGGAGAGAGGCTGCGGGTGCAGCCCCTTCCCGCGGGCAGCGCGGTCCCGGATCGCCCGGGCGCACCGTGACGCTCCGCGCGGCTCCGGGAGCGGGCGCGCTCGTTGTCTTGCAGCGTTCTGCTGGGACAGAAAGGAACTGAGGCCTTAGAAGTTCAGTGCCCTTTTCCATCTTTACCGCCTGACCTACCAATCTGCCTCCTTTCTGAAACACCATGCTACAATGGGAGAAATAAATTCCTTGTTGCATCAGGTCCCTGCTTTATTTTATTGGCATTTTCTGGAAAGGATCAAATCTTGTGGCAGTCCTGTCTGTTTCTGGCAGCAATCACGTGTTCAAAGAGCCAGGTGATCTTGTCTTACATAAAAAGTACAATTTTATTAAAAATAAAGCTAGCTTTCCTTCTCATGACCCACTAGCCGATGTGTCTCCTGTGAGCAGGCGGCTTGCTTTAGCAGAGCTGGAGTCGCTGCTTCCATTCTGGAGATCTGTAACATGTGATGTGCAGTAGCTGCTGATCTTTCCTGAGACCTGTGCCCTCCATTTACCGGAGAAGGATTGATTTGGGGAAAGAGGAGTTACTCCACTAAAAATATATATCTGCAACACTTAACTCCTACCATCCTAAAGGCATTTGGTTTGCCAGTCACCTACAGTGGGTCTCCATTAGCATTGAGGAGAGATGTATCTTTTGCATTAATCTTGCTGAACTCTGTGCTTTCCTCCTTGTCGCAGTTCCTGAGCACAAGCGCGGTACCTTTGGCGGCTGTTGTCACTTTCATGGACGTGACGGAATGGCCGGAGCCCCCGCGAGGCCAGCCACAAGTGCACTGGAAACTCCCATTTGACATCTTTTTCCCATTCAAGGTGGCAGCGAACTTTGAAAGAAGTTATAGAGGTGATCTGGCTGCCTGTTTTTTGTTGCTTCTAGTACTGTCTAGTATTCTCTGCTTTTGAAAAGTCAAAGAGTCAGGGCCTGTCAGTGAACTGATACACGCAGAAAATGGTGCAGATCATAGACTTTTCTCCTCAGGCTCTTACACCGCGCCTGTGGTACCGATGTGCCTTCTGTTCCTGGACTGAGCTGCGGGACTAGTTTTGTACTGTGTCCTCGCACGCCCCTGTTCTCCGTGCGCAGCACCTGCGAGCCTCACTGCGGTGAAACACCCGAGAGGCGGAGGGATCCCGAGAAATCGCATTAACGAAGAACAAGGAGGAGGACGTTAAAGTGAACATTCCCTGTTCCTAGAAACCAGGAGTGCTTTCTAAACCAAGTTCAGCGCAAGTGTTTTGGAGCTGCATTCGGTCATCTTTCTGTTGGAGAAGGACCTGATTTTTCTATGTGGAACTAACCGAACATTTAAAATACAGGAGTGCCCCCCAGCTGGCCTGAATTACTATTTTATGAGTAGACATGTTGCCAGTCACCTTGAACCTGTCCTCGTTCTGTGATGACTGTGCCTCTGTGACAGGTTTTGGCTTTTATTTTTCTGTCTTTTCAAATACAGATGTTCAATTGAAATTTGTGTTTTAATCACTGTTAACATTAACAATAGTGTTACACAAAGCAAAGTAATTGTAAATGTCTCATCCTCTGAAATATAGTTGAATTTTAGTTGTTTGTCAAGACAGCTTTCTTCCTGATATTTCTCTTTCTTGAATAAGCAGACCTGAATATGTGTTTTCCTACATAAGAAACAGTCTCTTGTGGCTCCAGGTAGGAACTGGGCTGGTCATGATAGCCACTGAAATTCTAGATGGCACATCGGAGAGATTTGTGAACAGTCCTAAAGAAGAAAATCAATTATTTTAGGAAGAATTTGTAGATGTAGTACGAGACTGAAGCTGACCGCGGTGCTCTACTGCTGGTTCAGTCTTTGGGACCGGAATGTAAGTTTACTGGTTTTGAAGCTGAAGGTGATCTGATCGTCAGGCCTGCCACACTGCGTCACGCCGGCGGAGGAAATCTGCTCCGTCCTTCCTTGGACTTGTTGGATGACAATAGCTTTTTTTAGCAAATTATTTATTATCTTAAATTCTTCACATGATGGAAAAATCTGCCCCATCTAATGTCAAGTGGAATCAATGATGGGCAAGAAAATCAGAGAAATGTGACCTACCTTTAGCAAAACCTGTTGCCTTTGTACTGTGCATAGCAACTGTTGCTCTTCCTCATTATGAACTTAAACAGAGGAGTGCAAAAATAGAATTAAAAACTTGTAATTGGTCAGGATATGAAAGGTTATAATCTGCATGTCCTGGTTTTGCTTTTATTCAGGTTACGAGGTAACTTCACGTATTTAACTTTGAGGTGGTTTGCGTGGTTTATGAGCTTGGAAAGAATTCCACGCCCGTGTCTGTGGCCGTGGGGCAGCCCGGGGCCGCGGGTCCGGGCCCACCCGAGAGCAGCGACCTGTGATCCCGGTCAGACCCGTAACGTGTTTGCAAAGCTTTTAGCAAAACGCATTTGCAGCATGTCACACGTCCTCTCGTGCTCCTAATTTGCAGAATCCAGAAAATTAATTTAGAGGTGACAATAACTGAATTGAACAGAGTTAATTGGAGAAACTTGGCAGGTGTCATTTGTCAAGCGTGTCAGGCTATGGCTTGAATTAAAAGGATCTGGCATCTCTGTTTCCCGCATTATTGAGATAATTCAATTAGGTGAGTACAGAGATTCTTTTTTTTCTATGAGCTGCTGTAAGTCCTGTAAGAATGCGTTATGTTACTGCTGTAATTCTCTACCGTATCCCTGATGTCCAACGTGTATTTTCTAGCACACCGTGGGCTCCCGTGAATGTCCTCACTGCAGGAGACAGGGCTGGACAGAGCCTCGTCCTCCCCAGGCACGTTCCGTTCCAGCCACGGCAAACGGGGGTCACGGCTGGAACAAAAAAATGTCCCTTCCCGCGGCCGCAGCGCGACGGGGACACGCGGGGACACGCGGGGACACGCGGGGGGCAGCGCGAGTGCAAACCCAACCCCTCCCGCGCTGCTCTGAGCCAGAGCGCGGCACGCGCCGCTGCTGCCGCTGCTGCGGTCGCGCCCGCTGGCACCGGAGCGCTCCCTCCGCCCCGCGCGCCGGCACGCGCCGGCAGCGCCCGAGCCCCCCGCCCGCCCCCTCCAGCAGCGCGCGGGCTCGAGCTCACGTGCGCCGCGCCGTCGGGCGGGGCCGGAAGCAGCGGGACGCGCCGCGCGGGTGAGTGTGCGCAGCGCCGCCGCGCTCGGGGCCGCCACCCCCGGCGTCCCGCGGTGCGCTCCCCGCCGCGCGCTCCCCGCCGCCGCGGCCGCGTGCTGGCGAGCAGCCTCGGGCGGCCGTCCGGGCTGTGGCCGGCTCGGGGAGCAGCCTGCGCTGCGCCCGTGGGGTGGCGGCGACGCCCGGCAGAGGGCCAGCGCGGTTGCCGCCGCTGCCGCCTCGGGAGCCCCCAAACCGGGCCGGCGCGGCCGCCCCAGGCTGAGCGCGGAGCTGCGGTGCGGCCGGCCCGGGGCTGAGCGCGGAGCTGCGGTGCGGCTGGCCCGGGGCTGAGCCGCCGTCCCGCGGTGGGTGGGAGCGGCTGCGCCGTTGCCCGCAGCAGAGGAACGAGACTCGGGGGTGAGGAAGGGAAGCGAGCTGTGCGCAGAGGTGCTGCCCGCGCGCTCCCGCTTCTTCTTGCCCTCGCGAGCTTTGCAGGGCCTGGCGAACCCCGGTTCGGGTTCTGTGGAGGCCGCAGCGGCCGCTGCTGCCGGGGGTCACCGGCCGCGTGGAGGTGCGGTTCGGAGCCCTGCGGGCGCGGCGCCGGCGGGAGCTGCGGTTCGGAGCCCTGCGGGCGCGGCGCCGGCGGGAGCTGCGGTTCGGAGCCCTGCGGGCGCGGCGCCGGCGGGAGCTGCGGTTCGGAGCCCTGCGGGCGCGGCGCCGGCGGGAGCTGCGCCGGGCTCCCTGCGGCTGTGAGAGCAGAGCTGCACCCTGCTGAGGTCTCTTTTTCCTTGCTCATCTCTTCTGGCCACTTACAAGATTTCTTCATGTCCAAATAAAATGTTTAAACCCTCCTGGCGCCTGCATGACACACCAAAGTTATTACCTAGGTTTTGACCTAACTCTTGGTGATAAACCTGTTGTTCACTTAGTGTTTCTTCACGGGAGATATAACAGGGCCAGATTAGAGGGTTATTTTAGGAAACCTGATAGTTCTCTGAAGTAATAAAACTGTAGATAAATGAGACTTAACAAGCAAAGCTTACATGGTTTTCCAAAACCCGTAGGCAAGTGGCTCTGTACCATGACATCAAGAACAGTTTTATTTTCTTAAATGAAAGAAATTAAAATGCTTTAACAAATGAATATACCTGTGCTGAGTCTGTACCCTAAAAAATTATGGATACTCTGAAGTGTTTACCTTGAAAAATCAGAGATGGGTCTCACTATGACATGAGCCAGTGCTTAAAGCTCCCTTGGATTAATCCTGTCAGGCCCCATCGACCTGCAGGGATCCCGCTGGAGCCGAAAATCCTGCACATATTTCATATTGATTGGGCGTTTATTGTCCTCGCAGCCATGGTTTTCTAGCCCGGAGTTATGGGCGCCCCGAAGTCCATCATTGGTGTTGAAGGCGAGAAAGCACTAAAAGTCTCAGCTTTGTCTGTGTCCCTGTTCATGAGGTGACCATGCTCATCAAGTAATGAGCCCATGTTATTTCTGGCTTGCCTTTGCCATTAACATATTTTAAAAAGCCCTTTTTAGTTGTTCCTTGCAGTTCTGGCCAGATTCAGCTCTAGTGGAGCTTCGGCCACACAAATTTCTTCGCGGTAGTGGCGAGCAGACTTCTCTTTATTCTGTCCTTGCATTTCCCTGGCTGTTGTGTCTCCTGGGTGTGAAGAAGTGTCTGGGTACTTGATCTGCATGTTATCGCTCAGTGACGCTGTTGTCACTCTACTAACCATAGCTATTACAAAATTTTTATTCAGTCTCCATCATTTTTCCTGAATAATCTTTAGCACTTGTACAACCTTGATTTGAGAGCTGTGGGGAAAGTGGAACAGAACTGGGATGCCAGCTCTGTCATCTTCATCCTTATCCGCTGGTGGAACCCGATGTTCTGCTGCTCAGCGCTGAAAACAGGTTGTAGAATAAAGCAGCCGGATTTGATCCAGGCAAGAGCAGAGAGTGACGTGAGGAGGAGGGAAACGCTTGAAAGATGCGAACTAACCCTGTCTGGAGGTTTCTTGGTGAGGACTAATGTTTGATTAAATTAACCTGTGTTCTCACCTTCCTCACTTAGTAATCTTGATTAAAGCTGCTACTCTGTGTGACTTTTTTCTTTTTTGTTAGTTGGGGAGGAAAAAACCAAGTCTTTGAATGAAGATAATGAAGATCCACCTGCGTTTGTTGCAGTCGTGTCCAGGACTGAGGGCGGACTGTAGCACGTCTGTCTACACACATTGTTAATACCATCGCGATGGTTTCGTTTCATGCTTTTTCTCCAAGGTAGAACTCTGTTTACGGTTACTCAGGGTGTTCACTCCCCGCAGCCGGTTTCCCATTGCCCACTTCTGCTGTGCCTGCTCTGCACTGAGGGAAATAACTGCTGACCAGGCAGGAAATCCAAGATTCCTTGCCACTAACAAGCATGCTTCCCTAAAAGCTCGTGGTTCCATGTGGCAGATGAAAGTACCAATTTAGTTTCTATTAATTTTCTCTTACCAATTCTTCCTCTATTTCAGTGTCTGAAAAAGAAAAGCAGTATCTGCAGGGGTTGAGGAAAACCTGATGCCTTTTATTTGGAAGCACATTTGAAAGAAGTGGCATGTGCTAAAAATTGGCCAGGTGAGCATAAAATGAGGGGATTCCTGCTTCTTGTTAGCTGTTTAAAAATCAAAATGAAGGCTTGGCTTCACATAAAAGATCAGCTGCTGGCATAATATTTTAAATCACTGTTCTGTCTTTTTTTGAGTGTGTGACCAACACTCCGGTGTTGTTGCTGCAATTACACGTGAGGTTCATCGTTGCCGACAGCTGGAGTGGCGAGGAGGGGAGAGCGGGCCCCGTGTGCATTGTGAAGATCAAAACAGATTCCAGCTCTCACAAAGTGATGTCCAGATAGCCTTCTATCGAAGTGATTACCTTGTACTTATTTTGAGTCTTTTGGGGGTTGGTTTGTTTTCCCTTGTGTGGAGATAGTGAAATCTTAATGTCAGATAATTGTGAATTGATTCTTCTATAAATTATTGAGAAACTAGGGGTTTTGCAAATGTCTTGAACTCTACCCCCACCACTTGAATATTGTTCACTCTTCATGAGGCTTTCTGCACCATTGTAAGACTTTCAGAGAAGATTGTTTCCTGATCCCAGAAGGTGATATGCTTAAGATTTAAAAACAAAACAAAGCCAAACCACAAAATAAACAATCCCCCAAACAAACGTCACACAAAACAAAAAAAACCCAAATACTGTCTTGTAACAACATGAGAATTAGAACTGTTGGAATTCGTTTGAATAGGAAATTTTGTTTCTAATAGGAAAATAGGAATATTACCATTTACAGTGGTGAATTAGGTATAGACAGAAGGCAGTATCTGAGTTGAACTGAGGAACTACTATGAATTTCGTAGTGTCTTTGAAGATGAGAAACTGTAGATTTATGGTTACTACTAATTGCAGTGATAAGAGTGCTTGCAGAGGATACCAAATTGGGTGGAAGTGTTGATCTGCTGGAGGGTATGATGGCCGTACAGAGGGATCTGGATCAATGGGCTGAGTCCAGTTGTCTGAGGTTCACCAAGGCCAGTGCCGGGTCCTGCAGTTTGGTCACAACAACCCCATGAGCGCTCCAGGCTGGGGAGGAGCTGCTGCAAAGGGACCTGGGGGTGTTGGTGCCAGCGGCTGAACATGAGCCAGCGTGTGCCCAGGTGGCCAAGAGGCCACAGCATCCTGGCTGGTACCAGCACTGTGTGGCCAGCAGGCCCAGGGCAGCGACCGTCCCTGTGCTGGGACCTGGGGGGGACAAACCCCGAACCCTGGGGCAGTTCTGGGCCCCTCACGCCAAGAAAGGGCTTGAGGTCCTGGAGCGAGTGGAGAGAAGGGAACGGAGCCTGTGAGGGGCTGGAGCACAATGTGATGGAGACTGAGGGACCTGGGGGCTCAGCTGGAGAACAGGAGCTGAGGGGAGACCTTCTGATCTCTGAACTGCCTGAAAGGAGCTTGGAGCCAGGGGGGTCGGGCTCTGCTCCCCAGGAACAAGCGCCAGGAGCAGAGGACACGGCCTCAAGTTGCCCAGGGGAGGTTGAGGTTGGATGTGGGAACAGTTTCTTCCCCAAAGGGCTGTGGGGCATTGAACAGGCTGCCCAGGGCAGTGCTGGAGTCACCAGCCCTGGAGGGCTGGACAGACGTGTGGATGTGGTGCTTAGGGACATGGGTTAGCAGTGAGCTTGGCTGTGCTGGATTTGCAATTGGGCTTGATCTTAAAGGTCTTTTCTAACCTAGGTGGCTCTCTGATTCTGTTAATTTAGAAAGAAATGCAAATGGGATATAGGAGATATTTGAAGAGCAAAGCCAGTGATCATTCCCTTGTGGAGGAGTTTGTGCTACAGAAGAGAAAACAAAGGAGGTAAAGGCCCTAGGGGGGTAAATCTGCTCTCAGGAGCTTGGCGACACTTCTTTTCACCTGGCTGCCTGCATCAGAGTGCTGCCATCTGAGAGCAGGGCAATCGAGGTCAAGGGAAGCTGGCTGCAGGAGATGGCTGGGCAGCCCGTGCTGCGGACGGGGCTGTCTGGACTAGGCTGGGACTAGACAGAAAACAGCTGTTAATGCTACAGCTTGTAAAGCCGTGGATTTTGTGCTGCAACGTGGAGCAGAGTTACATCATGCGCGGGGGCCGCGGGGCGGGCAGGGGCGCGCGCGGGTGGGAGGGGCGGGGCCGGCGGGGCGGGGCCGCACCAGCCGCCGGTTGGTTCTCGGCCGCGCTCGCCGCGGTGATGTGGCGGCGGCTGCCGGCGGGCGGGGTTGGCTGCGCTGCGCTGCGCTGCGCGGCGGGCGGGGTTGGCTGCGCTGCGCGCGCCAGCGCGGCCCCTGCTCCTCCGCGGCGCCGGTTCTGCGGAAGTCACGGTGTCAGCCGGAGGGTCAGGTACGGAAATGCTGGTGGCTCTCCGTGCTGCGGCGTGGAGCGGCGCCTGTGGTGTCAGCGGTACACGTGCGGCGGGTGGTGTGTGTGCTGTGAAGCCGAACTGCCGTCCGTGCCGCCGCTGCGCCCGCGCGGCTCCGCTCGGCTCCGCTCGGCTCCCGTTCCGGGCCGGCAGCGGCTCCGGTCCCGTCCCGCTGCTGTTGGTGCGGCCCGGCGGGTGCTGCCTGACGTGCTGAGAGACGAGGCACCGCCGAATGGAGCGATCCCGACCTTCGCAGGCGCTCGCTCTGAGATGCCGGGGTTGAGGTGCTGGGAAGGGCTCGGGCCGGCCGGTGCGGGGCCGGTTCCGCCCGCTGGAGCGCGTCCGTGGTGGAGAAGAATTGCTAGTGCGTGTTCCTTTGAACTGCCCGACCCCTGTGTGTGTAACTTCTGTGGAACCTGGGCGAGCATATTTGTGATCTGTTCTAAAGACAATTTAGTCAAAGCTTTATTTCAGTCAGTTCTTCTGAGCGACCTTACCTCTGGGAAAGTTGCTTGGTTTTCTGTTAACATTAAGAACTGCAGATTTAGTTGGTAAGGTAACAAAGCTGTGTAAATAACAAAACTGCCTGAATATTTCAGAGGAGTTATTTGTGTTATGGTATAACCTTAATTAGAATTGTATGCATTTCCTTGGAACTTGGTTTATCTCTGCTTAATTGCTTAAATGTATCATAGAATCATAGAGCGGTTTGGGTTGGAGTGCCCTCCCAGCCCCCGGTGCCCCCCGCCATGACAGGGACATCGTCGCCAGCTCAGGGTGCTCAGAGCCCCGTCCAGCCTGGCCGGGGGTGTCTCCAGGGATGGATCCACCACCCTCTGGGCAACCTGGGCCAGGCTCTCACCACCCTCAGGGTGGTGATATATATACCTATATATAAGGATATATATAGATATACATTCTTATATCTAATCTAAATATCCCCTCTTTCAGTTTAAAGCCATTACCCCTTGTCCTGTTGCTACATCCCCTTGTAAAAAGTCCCTCTCCAATGAAATTCTACAGTTAAAATTGTAAGTACTAACTTTAATTATTTAGGATATAATTTAATCTCTTTTCTGTATTTGTTTACAAACTTTGATTTTTATTTTTAGTATCATTATGGCAAAATGTTTCTTTAAATTTCTATTTCGTTAAGGGTTTTAGTCTGCTGATCAAAATTTACACTTCAAGAGTGTGTGCTTCTGTAAAGTAGTGTTACTAAAATTCATAGTAACTGTTAACTCTTATGAAAGGTCTCAAAAATTTGCTGAATGAAAAAAATATTAACAGAGCATTCCCAAAAAGGATTATAACACATGCATACTTAAAAACAGTGGAGCCATATGAAGCTGGAAGTCTTCCACATTAGGTTTTGTCACGAAATTATAATGTTAAAGTAGGTATAAGAGTAATCAGCTTAATCAAATTCTGTTGTTATAAAATCATGAGATATCTGAGCTGGAAGCTATTAGCTGTAACTGCAGATTATGTGTGCATAATGTGAACACTTAAGCAGATAAACCTTAGAAGTTAAACTAATGGTATGCATATCAGCATTTGGAAGTGCTGCTTCCTAGCCAGCCTATGCCATTATTTTTCGGCAGCAGTTTCCGTTCTCGTGTCACGTAGGGAGAGCTGAGCCAGGCGCGCTGGAGGAGCGGTTTCTCTGCACCTGAGAGCCCCGAAGTGCCGCTGTGCAGTCGCTCAGCCGGGGAGGTCAGACCACCCCCGGCCTCTGTCCAGGCCCCGGCACCTCAGCAGCTGACAACCAGGCTTTCAATTCAGCTGAAAATGGGTAAAAAGCTCACTATTCAAGTTTGACAGTGCTCCAGAGGTGTAGTACAGTATAGATCTTGCTATAGGAGTTTGGTTTCCAGATTTTTTTTTCACGTGTGGAATTTTCTGACACTTAATTGAGATATTGTTCTTCCATGTATAAAACCGTGAAAAAGGTTTATTTAGTTTTATTTTATCAAATCATCAGAAACAGTTGTGAACAGCCCATGGGCCTGCAGCCAAGAGGCTGAAAAATCAGCATTATAGATTGTTGTAGTTATAGGCACCAGTTTTAGGATTTGAGTGAGACCTCTGTTTGCTTGAGAAGGTGACAAGTCTCTTTACACTGGTCTGGAGCAGGGTCTAAATATACTGTGCTACTTAACAGCTGTTAATTAATGAAAACTAGCCAATAGTATTGCTTTCTTTGAGCAATAATATAAGGACAACTTTTATAATTTAAAGAGATAATGGGAGAATGGTATTTTTAAAAGTCAGGTTTGTAGTTGATGGTGGAGTTTTGGAGAAATACCTGAATAATGCATTTCCCTTTTCATTTTATTGCTCCCTCCCCTCCAAGTAAGACAGAAGCTTTTGTTTATTTATTGATTTAAATGAAGCACTTTTATTGGTTTGTTACTGAAAACCAGAACCATTCCATCTATGAAAATGGTGGGAATGAGAGTGGAATGGGAACTGAGGATTGAAATTAACTTTAAATCGATTGAGTGAGAGGAGAGAAAGGAGTTGTTCTGCAGCCTCAGACTAGCCTGAAAGCAAGCTTGTAATTCACAGCGTGCCCTGTGCTCCGTCTGTGCTTTCCAGCAGCATCATCCCATTTCACATCTCTTTCTTATTGTCTTGGTGTCTGTTGCTGCTTTAAAATTTCAGTTTCTGTCTTCTTGTTAACATGATCGCCTTGCTTTTTCTCACAAGCTAGTTTCAGAAAAGTTCAATTTCTTTCTAACCTTTTTGCTTTTAAAGACCCCGCTGCCCGCGCCTCCTCAGCCGCTCTGCGCGCTCCCAGCGGTTCGTCGCTGGAGGGAAGGACGGGGCTGCTCGTGGTTGTCTGGCAGAGCAGCGGGAGCAGCGCGGCTTGGCCCGGCTGTGGGGTCTGCAGCGGGGGGCAGCCCCAGGTGGAGTTTATCGCTGTGGTGGGAGTCGATGGGTGGACGGGAGAGGCTGTAACAGGAGGTGTCTGGGGTGAAACCTCCGGTGCAGTGCCTGGTTCTTTTCCCTGAGGGACAGGATCTGTGGTGGGAGCTGATGAGGAACAGGCAGTGCCACTCAGGATGACTGTGGTAGAAGGGATTCTGGATAAAGGACTTGCTGTTTGCCCGGTCATGTTGTTAGGAAGTGCTGGACTTCGAGCATCCCTCTGAGACGAAACCAAAACCCTCCTGGGAAGGCGATGGTGGACAGTAAATGCTGGGGTGAACTTCACGGTGGAGGGTTCAAACAACCAAACATATGAACAGATGGAATTGCTGTGCGCTGCAGAGACAGGTGTGTGAGGTGCCTGGTGAGGGTTCAGGGAAGGAATGTTTCCTTGGGACTGTTCACCAGCTCCTCTGAGCTTGCCCAGTTGTGAGAAGAAAACTTGGACCGCTTGCTCAGTTGTATCATCTGCTCTGCGTCCTCTGCCTGCCTCATCGTGGCAGTGATCAGGGCTGCCATTGCACATGAAATGCAGAGCTGGAGGGACGCTGCAGATCGATATTGTTAAAATGCCATGCTGTGTAATCTTTCCTAGACAAAACAGGACAACCATTGTCTGCGGTTGCCTTCCTGGTCTTATGTAGAGGTATATATTTTGGTAAGGATTATAATGAGGTATAGTAAAGATACACTGAGGCAGCTTCAAGTGTTGATGTACACATATGGTGGAACTGCCAGGTGCTGTAGCTGTTTGTATTTGTCGCAGCAGCCTGCCTGCGCGGGCTCTGCTGCCCTGCGGTACCTTCTCCGGACCACAGCTCCTGCAGCGTTGTTTGCTCTGTTCGGTGGTGCAGAGGGATGGATTGAATACAAGTAAAGGAAGCAAAATTTTGTAAAAGGGGAAGCAGAGGTTTAATGGCTTAAGCACTGTTTGGGAGAACTGGATTCTTGTTGATCTCCTTTGTGATACCAGATGCATTACTTCAACTAGACCTGTCATGGGGAATTGCTTATTGTGTATCACTTGTTTCCTGGGTACTTGCTGTAGTGGATTTTGAGTTACAAGAATCCTGAGTGTTTACAAGTTCAGTGAAGGGAAACTAATACCAAACACTTTGGAAATTGGTGTCAGTGCTTGTAATCATGGTTAACACCTTGTCATTTGGTGGCACTCAGGGAAAAGTGAGTCAGCATATCTTCTGTAGGGAACGGGGCTGCGCTCACGGGCAGCAGGCACTCCGTTGCGTACAGAGAAGACGGGATGATACAACCACTCTACATTTTTATTTTTTTCCAGGCTTCTCTGTGGAAAAGTTCCGACTTTTCTCCATTGTAGGTACACTCGCCAGCAGTATCTTCCCTTCTTGGGGAACCGTGTTTTCTTCTTGGTCTTTAATAACGGCCTTCTGCCAGCAGGTCAGGAACAGGGGCCCTCAGTTCGTCCAAGTCGCAGTGGGCTGTCTGTCTCTTATACAAGGAAATTGTGTTAAGAATGTAGAGGATACAAGGGAGTTGGGGGAGCAGGTGGGTGAAGAGAGAAATACGGATGGAAATTTACTGATATTTAACCAGTTTCCCCCCTGCTCCTTTCCTTTTAACTTACAGATTTGCAAAAGGCATCTCAGAATGTTGTGTCGTGCTGCTCTGAGCCCTGTTGTCCGTTCCCCTGGATGGTGCTTTGTGTCACCGCCACAAGCCATCGCAGCCATTCCCTGCTCATGTATGTATGACAGAAAGCACGCGTTTCTGAACGTGTCGGTCAGCGTGTGTCTGGGCATGCCTGCCCTCTTTCCTATGTTGAACGGAAAATCACCTCATTAACATCGTTCAAAATTTACAGCCTCTGGAGCGAGCTGCAGTTGAAGCTCTACTTTATTAATGTTACTTTCTCTCTTAACTCAATAATATTCAGCTGGATGTCTGAGAAGGTGTATTTGTGTGTGTTATGGCATGAATTTCAAGAAAAAAAAACCAGTTGTGAAAGTACTGCTCCTGTCAGAGTTATTTAGTTTGACCCTCTACGTTCCTGGAAATTATCTGATTACACCTGCTCTCCCATCTGCATTTTCAGCCAATGGATGTCTTGAGTAAAGCAAGATGTGGAGCTCAAATTTATTCATATTAATTAAAAGTAGAAAAATGCTTGCAGGAAACCGGAGTGTAAATACGTAGGTGCCCTCTAAATAGTTGTTCCCTGAAAACCTAACTTGAGAGAGCCATTCGCTGTCTGTTGATTAGTGGTCTGAAATAGAGATGGCAAGGACAGGCAGACTCTATTAGATCAAGAGATTAACTTTCTGTTGGTCTGTATGTTAACAGTTCTCTTTTGTTGATATTTATATGAATTAATGTATGTTAAAGTCTTGAAAATTCTAAACTTTTTTTTTTCTGGGCTGTAGCTCTGTTGACTTCTCCCTCTTTTTTTGATGTACTGATATTTTTCAAACTGTCAAAAAGTTGACCTGGTTTAATGCAGTTTTAGAATAATAATACAAGAACTAAATGGAGTATATGGAAATGTGGTTTCAGATTTTTTTTCAAGTAATATGGCTTGTCCACATTATATTAATTATCCAGTTGACACACTTGGACTGCAGGTATTCTTATCTGCACAGCTCCTCCTTCAGACACAATTCATCATGGCTCTGCAAAACCTCATATGAAGCATGTTGGGGGTGCTTTCCATCCACCTTCATTCCTTCAGCTTAACTTTGGGACTTAATGTGTTTGGGTCCACCTCTTTGTCAATGAGAAAGGATCCGGACTGGTCCTTGTGATTGTACCTTAATAGTCACTAGTGTCTTAAGTCTGTTGTGCAGACAGTGGTCTTACTGTCCTTTGCAGGCATTTCAAAGGCAGAGATTTTGCTGAGAAATGTTCCCTAGCTCATTGGCTTGGGCAAAGTGCCAGCCCTGTGTATCTTTTATTACCTGAGTAATGCTGTGACTGTCTCCCTCCACCGCCTGTTTATCCCATAGGAAGGTGACTTCCAGTGCGTGTGTCCGTCATCCCCCTTCTGCTGCCCCTGTTGAGCAACACGCAGAAATACCTGACTTCAAGATATTGCAAAAGCTGTGTTTCTTTTCTGTCCTAACAGTTAGGCTTTCTGTGCTACTACAGACGAGAAAACTCTCTAGCTGTATCTAATGAGGCAAGGCATAGTAGATGATTGTTTTTAAAACTAGTACACTAATTTCTGATGCGAGCTGCCTGGGCTCTGTTGCAGCGTCCTTCAGTTTGATCCCCTAGAGCAGAGGTGTCAAACTCAATTTCACTGGGGCCACATCAGCCTTGTGGTTGCCTTCAAAGAGCCGAGCGTAATTTTAGGACTGTGAAAATGAGTTTGACACCCTTGCCCTAGATGCTCAGCGTCAGAGCTCTGACACACATGGGATATTGCCTTGTATGTCAGTAAGGATGACTAGTGCTGCACAGGACAAGGCAAGAAGTGTTACCTGAGTTCAAGGGCTTAAAGCGTGAATAAAACTTAAAACTGTGTTGTGGTTTTTTTTCCTTTCTTTCTTTCCCAAAGATCCCCCTCGCCACAACCAAAGATTAAGGAATGAACCCATCCGGTTTTGGAGCAACATCCCGTTTCTCACCGTGCCGCTCAGCCGCGCGCACGGGAAGCCGTTTGCGCACCGCAGCGAGCTCAAGCACGCGAAGCGCATTGTGGTGAAGCTGGGCAGTGCTGTTGTGACGCGCGGGGATGAGTGTGGCCTGGCCCTTGGAAGGCTGGCGTCTATTGTAGAGCAGGTAATGCCGTGACTGCAATGGAATGTTTGTTTTAACCTCAGGTACTCGGTGGCTGTTGGATGACACAGAAGATTGTAGGAAAAACTCATAAAATGGCCTTTTAAAGCAATGAGTTGGCGTTTCCCTTTTTCCTCTCCCCGTTCTGTGGTAGCATAAACCACATAACTCAGTAAACTGGTGTTTGAAGGTATGGTGGGTTGACCTTGGCTAGCAGCTAAGCCCCCACACCGATGTGTGTTCAGTCCCCACACGGCTGCCCCACAACCAGTTGGATTGGGAAGAAAACAGGAAGAGTGAAAGTAAGAAAACTCATGGGTTTAAATAAAGACAGCTCGGTAAGTGAAGGAGAAGGGAAAAGGAACAAGTGATGCTAAGGCAATCACTCTCTGCCTCACACAAGCTGACCAACGCCCAGCTAGGCCCGAGTGACGGCCACCTTGGAAGAAACCCCGTGCCCTTTCCTATTCTGCTACCCCAGTTTTATTACTGAGCATGACGTTGCATGGTATGGAATGGCTTTTTGGCCAGTTCATGTTGGCTGTCCCAAGTGTGTCCTCTCTGAACTTCTCGACGAGCTCCTGTCCTACCTGCTGTGTTGGGCTGTAGTGGGAAAAAGAAAGCCTTGGTGCTGTGCAAGGACTGCTCAGCATGGGAAAAAGAAGGCTGTGATGCTGTGCAAGCACTGCTTAGCAATAGGCAAAACATCAGGATGTTATCAACAGTGGTTAAGTCTTGAAATCCACAACACAGCACCGTGTGGGCCCCTGTGAAGAAAGGTAACTCCACCTCAGCCAGACCCCGCAGCACAGAGGGAGGGAATCGGCACAGTGAGGGGTTTTTAATGCAGCAGGTGGGACGTGACTGGGGCGTTAGTTGGAGCCAGTGGGAAGGTGGCACTGGAGTGTGTGAAATCTGCAGGAAGGGCAGACCCTTTGCGATTACCTGAACATGTGCAGATTTCCTCCTGGAGAAAGCCTGAAACTTTGGTGCTTGTAGGAAAAACTGATGAGATCAACTCACGGATTGGTTCTCTAAAATGAAATTATGACTGGGGGGTAGGATTGGACATGTCTTCTTTGGGAAGTAAAGTTAACATATTATAATAAATTAAATTCATGTAAGACGTTTAGCTTTAAAGATTTGAAAGAAGTCTGGCCAGATGCATGTAAAGAAGGAGGAATTAAAAGCTGTACTGTCAGAGTTAGCTTTTTGACTTTTGGAATACAAAGTTATTGTACAATGGCAGCTTTGGGTGTGGATGGCGAATGAGAAGGTTGGTGGAAGGTACAGCTGTTACTTTACAGCTTTTCCGTATCTTATCTTTCCTTATCTGTAGCAGAGGAGGGACGAGGGTTATAGAAGTGTTGCCGTGTAATATATATTGTGAAAATTCAAGCACGACGCTGTCATAAAAACTGGTGTAGTGACAAGAAAGTTTAGCAGAAGCTATAGATCGCATGCAGCCCTTCGCATACCTGCCAAGCGGCTCAGAAGGTATCCAGGAGTATCTTAGGGCCTGGTTGCCTTTGTACTTCCATGGATGAAGTGAAACACTTGCGTCAGCAAGAACCGTGAGCATGAGGTTGTCCGTGATGGGCGGAAGTGTTGCGTGTACAGCGATCATACTGCAGGCCCTGTTTCGTGTCTTCTGTACTTACAGGTGTCAATGCTGCAGAATCAGGGTCGAGAGATGATGATTGTCACCAGCGGTGCTGTAGCTTTTGGAAAGCAGCGGTTACGTCATGAGATCTTGCTTTCTCAGAGTGTGAGGCAAGCGCTTCATTCAGGCCAGAGTCAGCTGAAAGACATGGTGAGTGGCTGGTGGCGCTCCCGCTGTTCCTGCGCGGGTCCTCGCTGACCGCCGTTGGTTGTCTCTGCAGGCTGTTCCGGTCCTGGAGGCACGGGCCTGTGCAGCCGCCGGGCAGAGCGGGCTGATGGCTTTGTACGAGGCCATGTTCACGCAGTACAGCATCTGTGCAGCGCAGGTAAGGCATTCCTTCTTTTCTAGGCTGACTTTCTAGTTCAGTCAGAGATGGAGTTGCGCTTGGATTTTTTTTCCCGTGTTTTGTATGCTGCTATCTTTACTGTAGTCTTTCATTTCCATTGCCGTCCTACTTTTGAGTCTTATTTTCGTAGTGTAAATGGTAGCTTATACAGGTGTCCCTTGCTAACTATTTCTCAAATGGAGTTATCCATCGTGAGGGTGAAGCAAATCTGCTTTTTCTTTTTGGAGTTTGTGTGTGTCCTGCCTTTATGTGTGGGCTGGGAGTCTGTTGAGGTCTCTGCAAAAGCTGAACTTGCCGATGCAGAGCGAGGGCTGAGGACCGCAGTGGCTGGCCCGCCCCGCACTCGGGAGAGCCGGCGGGAGAGCCGGCCGCGCCTCAGGACCCGCTGGTCTGCGCTGCGGACCTGTCTGACTCTGTGGTGTCCCCAGCCCGGGTCTTCTGCCTCACTGAGTACTGCAGCTGTGTTAATCGAATTACTCTTAAACAGACTTTGCTTATCTTAAATGCTCTGAGAATAAAGAATTGTATCAGCTATAAGGCCTTATTTGTTTAGACACTTTTAATGAATTTAGGAGCCTAATACGAAGTCTCGCTTGGAGGAGCTTCTTCCTGTAATACAGTATAGCTGATATCACTAAAATGTTTAGAGTATACCTAACAATCACTACAGGTTGTACTGGATTAGAATATTTTTCAAGTTTGCAGACAGCTACGATTTCTTTGATTTAAAATAATTGCCCATGCCAAAAAAGTCAGTGTACACAGTGATTCCAAATGCTATTGTAACTTTTTTGTGGTGGAGTTGTTTGCTTAGTTCTCAAATTTCCAATGGCAGAGTGAAAATGAAGAAAAAATCTCTTCAAGGCAGACAGTGAGGGGTTTTTTTGTCTTAAAACACCAAAAAGAAGGGAGTGGTATCTGCATGCAGGAGGCTCTAAGACCAATATTCTTTCAGAAAAGCGAGTGAGTTCTAGAGCTGAAGTGTTGAGACAAAGCATCACTTCTGCTTGAAACAGTCGAAACCTTACCCTGGGAGGGAACAACAGGAAAGGCAGTGTCTTGAGTGTCTTGGATCAGATTGTTTAGCCTTAGTAATTATCATCAGCACCTATGTTCTGCTTGTGTTTCGTTTTGGTTTGGTTTGTTTTTTTTCCAAGTTGATTCCTGGAGCCCGTGATCCGTCAACCTGAGAAAGGCCGTTGTAGGTTCCAGTAGAAGTTAAGGCATATAAACCTGAAAATGTTGTGGAAAGACTATTTCTTACTTGTATTCTTTATCCTGTAAATGCAGCTTATGTTTATTTAGTGACCCGAAGGGTCATACGTTTATGGTGTTCTTGGGAAAAGTGGTAGGCTAAATATATATTAATATTTTTTCCCCCTTTTAGATTTTAGTCACCAACCTGGATTTCCATGATGAACAGAAGCGTCGGAACTTAAATGGAACATTGCACGAGCTTTTAAGAATGAATATTGTCCCTATAATTAACACTAATGATGCTGTAGTTCCACCTCCGGAGCCAAACAGTGATCTACAGGGGGTAAATGTGGGTAAAGTATTGTAAGAGACTGGATCCTGCTTGTAGATGGTACAGCACTGATGTGTACTGCACTAATGCCATAATCAGGGACAATAATTAGGCTGACATAATCAGCCTCTCTGAGGCTGCAGCAGGGAAACAAACATACCAGCTTCGTGGTGTGGGCAGAGGGCGCGGGAGCGCCTGACAGCTGAGGTTGGAAGGGACTTGTGCAGGTCATCCCGTCCAGCACCCCTGCTTAAAGGAGGGTCAGTTGGTACCTCTTGTCCTGTCACTGGGCAGCAGGTTGGACAGTGCCGGTACTGGTCACACTACTTGTCATTTTGATGCGGCTTCACTGCGTTCCAAAAGCATATGTACTTTCACACGAATATCACCTTCTAAGTTTCCAGTGGGAGCGAACAGAGTAGCTCAGCAGGACTTGGTAGTGCTGAGGTCGCTTGCTTTTGTATGTTGCAGCCAAATATTTCCTAGTTCTTCCCACTGTTCAGTGCTGCTGATATGCATGTGCCTTGCAGGTGATTAGTGTGAAGGATAACGACAGTCTGGCAGCACGACTGGCTGTGGAAATGAAAACTGATCTCCTGATTGTTCTCTCAGATGTAGAAGGTTTGTGAGTCACTTATTTGCTTTCTTGTTTTATTGAAGTACATCAGATAGTCAAAGCAATATTCAGGCTTTACTGATCTCTTCAGCTCTTGTCTTTTAGAGAGGCAGTTACAATGTACCATGTAACTCCTTAAGGCATTTACCCAATGCTGATGCATAATCCAAAGCCTGTCTGCCACCCTGCTGAGTCTGGGTGGGTGAGAATGCATGTGGCCTTGAGACTTGTTCCAGAACCCAGAATATTGTATGTACTATGGTATTTCTGTGGGCTTCTCAGAATTGTATTATATAGTCGTGAGTAGTAATATGCAGGATAAAGGCCATGTGTTTAGAATCAGGCGTATAAGCCAAATACTATGCTAGAATAGTTCTTCTTCTGGCAGCAGGTTCTCTTTCAGTGAATTGCAGGTACGTTACAAGTCCTGGTTGTTGCCTTCCAGATACCTGGAACTTGCAGCCCTTTACTGTCCCCCAGACATTTGGCTTACACTGCTCTGGTCTTCTGAGCTGTGCTGCTGTGACGTACGTCTCTCACCTGTGGATGCTGAAGTTCTTTTTGTAGAGAGAGGAGCACAGTGGGTGCAGTTTCAGATCAGTGCCATCCACATCACCCAGGTCACGCGGTCTTTTCATCTTCTCCAGATGGGTTTCTTTCAGTGGATCCTGGACTTGGGCACATATTGTAGGCCGTGAGGAGGAAGGAGGTGCCTTTCCATAAACACAGTTTCTTTTAGCAGATTCAGCTGGATTTCATGGTTGATTATAGTTGAAATGTCTGTCTGAGAACAACTTGTAAAGCGATAGTCAAAACAACTTCCAAAAAACTTAACACCTAACACGCCTATCCTCTGAGCTTGTTCATTGAATGTGACATCCTGTTTATGGGAAGATGTGTGCCATCTCCTCCCAGGGTATCAAGGAGGGACACAATCTGCACTTGTGCCCTCTAATTTGTAATGACAGTATTTGTTGACATAGAATTTTTGGGAAGTGTGGTGGTAGAGTTTAGGTTTAATGTGTTAGGTAAGCCAAAGTGTCATTCAACTCCAAACATTACATAAAATTATTAAATTTAATGAATGTGTCTCCGTGGCGTCTTCCTTCTTAGCATAATTCGATAGTTACCCTTTTTACATATTTCTGAAATGCCCAGTTTATCACTCTACAACCCAGAATTCAGGAATATCATCTGAGATTTTGGTGAGGAGGACTATTCTTTGCCTGTTCAGTTGTGGGTTTGTATATGTAAGCCTGGATTTTGAACATACAAAAGCTGTAAACTGTCTCTGTAACCTCAGTCACGTGTCCCTACCTCCCAGCTTGCACGCTGATATTCAGCATGTGGGTTTTCAGTTTCACGTTTGTTGGTTTTGGTAAAGCTTGAGCCTGCCTGTTAAGCATATCATGCTTTCAGTCCCACAAAAATCAGGCTTCAGTGAAAGTTTTGAATCTGTGAAGTGGAATACAGCTCTTGAGCCTCATGGTTTGTGGTTTTTTTTCTTTTTTCATGAGTGAGCTTTAGAGGTGAGGGTATATAACACTAACAGATTTGTATTGTTTTATTTCAGGACTCTTTGACAGCCCTCCAGGATCTGATGATGCAAAGCTCATTGACATATTCTACCCAGGAGACCAGCAGTCTGTAACGTTTGGAACCAAATCCCGGGTGGGAATGGGAGGCATGGAAGCCAAGGTAGAAATATGGAACGTTTGTTTTGTAATTGGGAAGGGATGGGCGATGTTGGAAAGGGAGATAGATGAGATGGTTGTGCTGCCGTTCAGGTGAATCTTGACAGGCTGCAGAAACGTGCAGACAGGACCCTTGTGAAGCTCAGTCATGGAAATACCAGCCTTGCCCCGGGCAGGAACGGCTCCATTAACTGTGTGGGCTGCGCAGTGACTGGCTGGAAAGCAGGTTCCCTGAAAAGGACATCAGGGTCCCGGTAGACACCAAGCGGAATGTGAGCCAGCAAGATGCCTTCTGGGCGAAGCAGGCCACCGGTGGCGGGGTGCATCAGAGCGTGGCTATCAGGCCGAGGGAAATGACGATTTCCCTCTGCTCAGCACTAGTGAGACCACACCTGTGGAGTTGTGTCCGGTTCTGGACACCGCAGTACAAGAAGGACATGGCACACTACAGTTAATCCAGCCGAGAGCCGTGAATAGGATTAAAGAATCAGAACATCTGTCACACTAAGAGAGGCTGAGAGCGAGGACTGTTTACCCTGGAGAAGTGGAGGTTTGTGTATAAATACCCGAGAGGAGGGTGTAGAGGGGACAGAACCAGACTCTTCTCAGTGGTATCCAGGGAACAGACAAGAGGCAAGGGGCACAGACTGAAATACAAGAAATCAGATGGAAATGTAAGAACTCTCTCGTGAAGTTGCTGAAGCACTGGAGGAGTTTGCTGAGAGAGCTTGTGCAGTCTAATGTTTGGAGATGTTCAGAACCTGACTGGACAGTGTCCTGAGTAACTTGTTCCAGTTGACCCTGTTTTGAGCAGGTGGTTGGACTATTTGATATCCAGAGATCCTTTCCAGCCTCAGCTGTTTTGTGACTGTGGATGAGTTCCTTTAGCTTCTTTCTTAGGTCCATGTAAATTGAAAAGAACTACTAATGAATTACACCCCAGTAATTTACAAAATGTAGCATTTGGAACTGTATGTATGTGTTTTAAATTGAGCCCATCCTCGTTTCCTTCTTAGGTGATAATCCAAAGGTTTTGGGAATCCCTGTCACTTGAATGTGATGTGATACCTCTGTCTCCTTTCTGAGTTTGTACATGTGCTTTTTGCTTCTGAAGGATACATGTTCTTGAGTACAAGATTAGTAGAGGTAGGAGGGCCAGTGGTTTTTAGTGCTGTACACAGTCAGATGCCCTCAGTATTCATTGCTGTGAGTGCATGAACATGGCTGTGGTGTGAGACTTCAGCATATGGCTCTCATGATGCTGGGATATACACTATGGCAGCGTTAATTGATCCAGGTTTCCTCAGGACACCTTTGGAAGGTTGTCTGTGGAAACTGAAGCAGATTTGACTAAGCAGGGAAAGACCAAAGTGAAATTCTTCACCAGTTACCGTATGTTTTATTTCCTTTTCTGAAGAATCAGGTAAGGCACACTTGAGTGCCAGAGCGTGAGCTGGAAGGTGGCAAAAGGAGGCGGCACTGGAGTGTTCTATTTGTAACTGAAAGAGGTATAGAGCTTATTGAGAAACAACTTTATCTGGCTTCTGGAGTAGTTTAAACGATGGCAGATATTGAGGGGAAAGCGGCCAAGGTCGGAGAGTACTTGTATTGTAAAACTAATAATCTATTAGAGATATTTGGTATCTTTAAGCCTGAGTTATGCAGAGGTAAATCTCAGTGTTGCTGTTGCAACAAAAATCTCTTACAGTTGAGAATTGGGTGATATTTTTGGAAAACTGTTAACATCAATAATAGAAGAAACAGGTGGTAGCTTGAAGTACAAATGTTGATTATCAGCATGAAACTTGAGCAAAAATGGAGCAGTTGATGGTCTTGTAGCAGTCAAGAGTTTGTGACAGACATATTTGGCAGGTGCTGTCTCCCAGTGAATATGGATTGTCGTATGTAATTGTAGAACCATAGCAGGAAAGTGTAGAAGTGAGGGAGCAGAGAGAGAAGCCTTTGCAGTAAAATAAATGACATGTGATTAAATACAGTTGTGGGATAATGCTGCACATTCCTCAGTCGGGAAAAGAAATGAGGAGGCCACAGGCAGTACCTCTTCAGCAGGTAACATCTGGGGTTTGGTTTGTGGTTTTGTATTTTGACATGAACCAGTGAAATCTTGGAGGGGGGGAAATTTTAGAGAAATCATGTTGTGATGCCTTAAACAATGGGTTAAGTGTGTGGAAAGAGGCTAATCTTAGGACTAATCAGTACCTGATTTCAAAGGACCCTATTGTGCTGTAAGCTTAACATTCTGTAGGAGGGCTGAGCAAGGCAGTGTGCCAGCACTGAAGTTCAGAAAGGGAACTCATGTTTGCCCTACGTGTTTGGGCAATGCCCACAAAGATGCTGCCCCTGAATTTCATAGAGCTCTTGTTGCTCATGTTGCCTGCCCTCCGCGAAGCCTTTAGCACACAGGTAATCTGGGAGGATCATTGATTTCAGTTCCCTTCAGTCTGTGAACATCGGTGCTCTTGTTTCAAACTTGCTTCTTGCCTTAGATCTTATGTATGTTACTTCTAGACTTGGCTTAGTACACTGTGGTCCTGACCTTTGAGGATGACTCCTAAATGCTGTACCTAGAGAATCCTCCTCCAAAATAGCAACAAAAAAGAGGAAGAATGCCAAATAAAAAGCACATAAGTCAAAACTAAAGAAGTGCAGTCTTCAAATCGAGCCTACTGAAAGAAACAACCATTAAGACAATAGGTGTACTCGCAAGCAAAAAGTAGCAGCAAATAAATAAAACCATCCTTTGAGAACCTGAACAGGAAATGTGAACGAAGTAGGTAAAATCTTTGTGTGGAAAGCTGAGTAACTATTCGGCAAACTTCATAGCTTCACCAAAGAGTTACAAACAGTGAGAATACCTCGACTTCTTAGGCAGATTCATGAGGAGTGCTTAGGCTGTCAAACTTTAAGGGAGTAATTCAGACAGCTTAAAGTATTGAACAATATATTAATGTTATACTGTAATGGCTAGGACCTGAGCGAGAACAGTGCTCTGCAGTACAAGTAATACCATGTGGTCACTTAAAGTGGAATGTAGTAATTATTGATGGCTAATCAATGTCAGGGAAAGCGGCAACAGAACATTTTAAAAAAATAAAATTGTCTTTCTTCAAACAGTATGAAGGTCTTACAATGTAAGGTAATGGTGAAAAAGAACATATGTCCAAAGTGCCCTTGCAGAGGCCTTGAAAAAAGCAGGCTGTGAGGAAGATTTGACATATGCTTATGAAGCAGCGACTAGTTAAGGAAGGGAAGGTAAAGCACAAATAGATTATTTCATTCAGTGCTACATTATGTAAATCCCTGAAGTGTGTTGAATGCTCTTTGAAAGCATAAGTGATCAAAATGGAGATCAAAATGGAGCAAGAATTCTTACTGAGAGTGGGGATTCAAGTAAAAAGCGAATTTCCTGGAACTGGCTCTGTCGTTCACTGTAGGTGAAAGCAGCTCTCTGGGCCCTCCAAGGAGGCACCTCTGTAGTGATTGCAAATGGAACCCACCCAAAGATCTCTGGTCATGTCATCACAGATATTGTGGAAGGGAAAAAAGTTGGAACTTTTTTTTCAGAGGTAAAACCTGCAGGTGAGTACAGAGGTAATGTGTACATTGGGAGTTTTAGAGATTTCCTGAAAGGTTAGGGATAAAATTTGGCTAGACCCGTACAATAACTAGGAAACCACCCTCTGCTTGAAAAATGGATTTTGAAAGGTCTTTTCTAAAGTAGGAATAGAAGATGTTGAATCCTCTGCTCTGGTTCCCTCCAGCTGATAAACTGCCATCTCAGACTTGCATTTGAAGAATGCAATGAAAAGAATTTTTACCATTTTTTTGTCTTAGGGGGTTATCATCTAGTATTGAAGATTTCAGTGTGAAAATGTGGATGTAGAATGTGCTGCTGAGCTAAGACAGTGTTTAGTTTTATTTCTTACCAGAAATTCCTTTTATGACTCAGTTTTCTACCATGGTGGGTAGGAATGTTTTCCTGCCAGTGCATGGCTGGAATGGTGTGACCATCACTGGAGAAAGTCAGACCAAAGATCCCTGACCCAGCAGGATAGGACAAGTACAGAGTGACACTTTGGACTAGCACTTTAAGCCAAGCAAACTTCTTTGTGTATAATAATCCTCAATGGATTTCTTTTAAGAATTTGTCAAATCATCCTTTGAACCCATGTAAAAGTTTAGCATCTGCAAGACTCTGTGTCACAACAGTCAGGAGCCTTAACTAGACCCTGCGTAACCTCTGGAGCTAGAACTCCGTGAAGAAGAGGTTGCTTTAGTTTGGGTTTGGGGTGGTGGGGAACGTTTTGAGTTGTCTTCCCGATATCTTCATTTGATGCCCCTGCTGCCTTTATGGATGATCCGCCCCTGTTTAACTTGAAAGACATGAGACGTAGTCCTTCCCCTCACCTTCTCTCTTCCACGTGAAAGAGGTTTGGTCTTAGACATTTTGTACAGAAGCTGATCCAAAGACGTGGCCATCTCTGCTTCTGTTGTTCAAACCTGTTTTCATCCTATTGTGGCCTTTTTGAGATGTCCAAAAATCAAAATTTCACATAGTGTTCAAGATGCAAATGAAGCTTTAATTTATGAGATGGCAGAACTAACTGAATTTTGATGAGATGTGTGATGTTTTCTGTCATGTTCTCTAGGCCTTTTCTAATAATTCCAAATATTGAATTTACTTTTTGATGTGGGTGTTCACTGAGATGATGTTTTCATAGTATTATTTGTCAACATACGAATGTCCGATTTTCCATTTCCTCTCTGCATTTGCTTCACGTTTATCTGGTTTGAATCACACTTGCTGTGTCTTGGCCTATTGCTTTGTCTGCAGAGGAAATCATGGAACTGCCAAATGGCTGAGGTTGGAAGGGGCGGTATGACAGATGACCGCGCTCCTGCTCAGCAGGTTGCCCAGGACTGTGTCCAGACAGAGTTTGGTTATCTCCAGGAACGGAGACTCCACAGCCTCCCTGGGCAATCTGTGCAAACGTGTTTCCTGATGGGACGCGCCTCCTGTGCTTCGGTTTGTGCCCATGGCCTCGTCCTGTCACTGGGCGCCCCTGGACAGGGCCTGTCTCCCTCTGCACGCCGTCCCTTCGGGTGTTCTACACGCTGATGGGATCCCCTTCTCATACGAGCGATGCTCCCGTCCCCCCGTCATCTCTGCAGCCCTTTGTTGGACTCTCCAGTGTCGGTGTCTGTGGTGCTGGGCCCAGCCCTGGGCACAGCCCTCCCGGTGCGGGCTCCCCAGAGCTCAGGGGCTGCGTCCCCCGCCGGCCGCGCTCCCGGGGCGGCGCAGGGCACGGGAGCTGCTCTGCGGTGCGGCCGGGCCGGGCTGGGCCAGGCTGGGCTGGGCTGGGCTGGGCTGGGCCGGGCCGGGCCGGGCCGGGCTAGGCCGGGCTGGGCTGGGCCGGGCCGGGCTGGGCTGGGCCCCGCTCGGCTCCTCTGCACAGCTACTTTCTAGGAAAAAGTGCAATTGTGACACTCTGCAGTTAGTCCCAATGTAATAAATCTGTATCAGCAGCAAAGCTTTTCATCTTGTGACCCCATTCTGAATCACTTACAAATATGGCAAACAGCAAAAGTCCATGTGGAATTTTACTGTCGCTCTTCCGCTATTGTGCAAGCGTTTACTCCAGTCCCCTCTTTGTCTAGTATCTTCCAAAGAACACACTTTTGAAATTCAAGTAACTGTTAAAAATCTACTATTTCTGCTTACATACAGTTGCTTTTCTTAAAGAACACCAAAATGTACCATACTTTGTAAAGTATTACTTCACTTTAAAAACTGTTTTCACACTTCTTAAATAGGTCTAATTAATCATGTGTCTGCAAGTTCTTCTCTTACGCTTCCTAGTGTAGCTCTTGACATTTTCCATAGCATTGCGGTTCCTGCTCTGGCAATTTCCATGAGACCCTTCGTAAACAGAAGCTGAGTCATATTTGTGACCTTCAAGTTATCTGTTTTACAGACAATTTCTGGAGAGTTAAAAATCACAACTTAGTTTATCCATGAGCAACTTGTGAACTCTTTGGGGAAATGCTACCTGAACCTGGTGACTTGTTTGGAAACAGAGACAGAAGTAACCTGTTCCATACAATTTCAGTTTGAGACATTGAGGTCCTGCCAGGAAAAATAAACCCAACCAAACCCCTTCTATAGGAACCCTTCCAAAAGGCATGCGGGAGGAGACAGAGGGAAAGCCGTTTTTCTGACTGAGTTTTGGCTTCCATTATTGCTTTTATATTCCCATGCTATTTTGTAATCCTTTCTGGTTCCCTCAGTTGGACACCAAAACGTTTCAAAGTCTGCCTTCTTTCTCTGAGTAGCCCATCATGCCCTGAGACTCAGCTGTCCGGTGCTCCTCTGCCCTTTGTGAAGTGTGTTTGATGCAAGGTGTGCACTTGCCTCTGACGGGGTGACCTTGCAGAATCCCTGTGGTGACTTTTTACGTTTGGGGGCCATAGCAGTATTTTTGTGTCAGGTACAGATTTTCCTGTTTTACCATACAACAGATTTCTCGACTATGTCCAAGACTCTGTACCTGCTTTCCTGCTTCGAGCAAAGAACTGGAAGGTCTCGTGTTCACTTCCACACGCACTGTTACTTTGTCTGCATGGCCTGTTTTGTTTTTCCGCAGGTCCGACCGTGGAGCAGCAGGGTGAGATGGCGCGGGCCGGTGGCAGGACGCTGGCAGCTCTGCAGCCAGAGCAGGTGACAGAACAATATGGCCTTGCTTGTTAAGCTGTGAATGTGTGGTGGGTTTTACAACACAGATTCATAACACAAATGGGCCCCTTGGGACGAGAATCTATTCTTTCTGTGCCAGGTCCACAATTTGGATTGTAGCATGCTTAAAGAGATGAGAAGAGCAGAAAGATAATGTCTTTTGGGTCTATGAAGTAATATATGTTTTCGTGTGGGGTTTGTATAAAATTTTAATAGTGTCGAATATGGCACAGAAATTGTGATCAGAGCTGCGGAAGAATTACCTGGAACAACTTGCTCCATTCGCTCTCGTGTGTAGTGCATGCAGAAGAGGAGCTGTAGGCACTCAGTCCCTGCTCTGCAGCTGGGTGGGCGAATGTGGCATCAGTTGTGAAGAACACAAGGTGATCTTAAAGGAAGAACATTGTGGGTTTGGTGAAGAAGACTGGACATGGAAAGCAAAATAGTAGAAAGCAAAGTCAAGGCTGAAGCAGCGTTCAGCCTCATATTTTGATGTGATGCAGCCTTCAAAAATTAGCTGGCCTCAGGTATTTGGGAAATCAAGACAGTGAGAGGATGTGGTTAACATAAAAGGACTGAAGGGGACCAGATGTCAGATAGCATAGACTATGTGTAAGAGATCTGTTCAGAAACTGTTTTCTCTTTCAGAGAGCCGAGATTATTTATCGTCTTGCTGATTTGCTAACTGACCAGAGAGAAGAAATTCTCTTAGCAAACAAAAAGGATTTAGAAGAGGCTGAAAATAAAGGTAATATTTCAAGTCCTTCCGTGGTAATCCTGTTGTCTTGAACCTCTCTGGGCCTTGAAGGAAATGAGCAAAACTAGAATCTTCTGTCACCTGGGATGGGGTGGCACGGCTGCCACAGATCAGTGAACCCAGGACCTTGAGAGTTTGTCAGCGTGAAGAGCGGCAGCTTCCTTAATTGCAGAAAACAGACACCTTCGTCAGAGAAGACCCTGGGGCCTTGGAAAACACCAAGCAGTGAATTGTAAAAACAAACAAACAAAACCCACCTCAATTTTGCCAAAGGAGGCAAAGGAGAAATTTGGACATACGGCAGTACCTGAAATAGGGCAAACCTTAAACTGTGGATGTTGGCGTTGCTTCATGTGCAAATCATTTAAACTGGCTAATGTGAAAATGTTGGGGGAGGGGAAATCATTGTCATATTTGAGTGGTTTTATTGTCACTACCAGACCTAATGCTGTGCATTTTTCATCATGGGTGGGTTTTTTGTTAGGGCATAGGAAGTATCTGATTTTTCCTTTGGTTCACGAGTTGTTTAAGCTGCTTTTGCTTGAGCCAAGGCAGGCCAATCTAACTCCAGCACCATTTTTTCTTTCTTTAGGAAGACTGGCACTTCCTTTGTTGAAACGTCTAAGTTTGTCTACGTCAAAGCTGAACAGCTTGGCTATTGGTCTGCGTCAGATCGCAGCGTCCTCAAAGGACAGCGTGGGCCGAATAATTCGGCGAACGCGAATAGCAAAAGACCTGGATTTGGAGCAGGTCACAGTGCCAATTGGTGTCCTTCTTGTGATCTTTGAGTCCCGTCCTGACTGTCTTCCACAGGTATGTGAGAAGGGTCGGTTACATTGCTGGGAATTCCTTGATGACAAAAAACGGGTATTTCTGTTGGTGAGCAAACGGGAGGCTGCAAGAAGTCTTGTCCTTTTTGTGAGGGTGCATTACTTTGTTTGGTTTTGTTTTGGTTTTGTTTGGTTTGGGGTTTTTGTTTGTGGGCTTTTTGTTGTTTTTGTGGTTTTGTTTTGTTTACTTTTAAAAATCCAACATATAGGAGTCATCTTGCATTCAGGTGTTGTGATTCCTGCATATGTCTCACGAAGGTATGTTCAGTGCCTAACTCACAGCTTGGGCAGCTCTTACCAATGAGCACTTGTTCTGTCTGTCCATACTGCATACAGCTGAACTGCAGGCGGGAATTAAAAAAGGAACTGTTTAATATAGATACTAGTAATTAACTGTAACTGTGGCGGAATATGTGATTAAAAAATGTTTAAAAAGTTAAAAAAGACACTGCGCAGAAGCTCCAGGCTCTGCGTGGTCTGTACTGATACTGCTGTGTGCAGTGAGGCACAATGACACTGTTTACTCACTTGCAATGAGATGGGCGTGATGAAAATTGGTGTCTAAGTTGTTAAGTACTGAAGTTGCTGGAAAGGCTAGTGAAAATCTCCACTACTGTACTGTACATGAATGTCATTTATCTCATGCCAGGAATAAGGCAGGCATCTTAAAGGCAAATATATTGGTCTGCAGCTCTGTGTGGGAGTATTACTGTGAGTAAATGCTCTTATGGTGCATGAAAATATGGGGCTGACCATATGCAGAGGCAACCTTGGTCTTACTTTGAGATTCTGGAATACCAAACTGGGAGGAAGGGCTGACACCCCAGAGGCTGTGCTGCCATCCAGCGAGACTGGACAGGCTGGAGGACTGGGCAGAGAAGAACCCGATGGAGTTCAGCAAGGGCAAATGTAGGGTCTTGCACTGGGGAGGAACAACCCCAGGCACTACTACAGCTTGTGGTGGACCTGCTGGAAGGCAGTTCTGCAGAAAAGGACGTGGGAGTTCTGGTGGATAACAGGTTGACAATGAGTCAACAGTGTGCCCTTGTGGCCAAGAGGCCAATGGCACCTAAGGTGCATTGGGAAGAGTGTGACCAGCAGGTGAAGGGAGGTTCCTCCCGCTCTGCTCTACCCTGGTAAGGCCACATCTGCAGAACTGTGCCCAGTTCTGGGCTCCCTAGTTCAAGAAGGACAAGGAATTGCTGAAGGGAGTCCATTGAAGGGCTATGAAGATGATTAGGGGCCTAGAGCACCTTTCTTATGAGAGACTGAGAGAGCTAGAGCTGCTCAGCTGGAGAAGAGAAGCTGAGAGGGGATCTGATCAATGTTTATAAATATCTCTAGGGTGGGTGTCAAGAGGATGGACCAGACTCCTTTCAGTGGTGCCAAATGATAGCATGAGGGGCAACGGGCACAGACTGAAACACAGGAGGCTCCATCTGAACATGAGCAGAAACTTCTTTGCTTTGCGGTGCCAGAGCCTGGCCCAGGCTGCCCAGAGTGGGTGTGGAGTCTCCTCTGAGACATCCACTCCCCTGGGATCCTGTGCGATCTGCTCTGTGACCCTGCGTGAGCAGGGGGGTTGGACTGGGGATCTCCAGAGGTCCCTTCAGCCCCAACCAGGCTGGGATTCTGTGAATACCTTACTGAGCAACTGCAATAGATTTTTGAAAGAAAACAAACATCTTAATTATCAATGCTATTTCCTACAATTAACATTAGGTGTTTAGGAAGATCAAGTGAGGTGTTCTCTAACAGATGAGCAGGTGTTTGAGGGTAAAGTGATAGGTACAGGCACTTTAAAAGGGGATGAGACTCAGCCAGTGGGCAGCTTGGTACTTGAGGACTGAATTTTGTGGGTGGTCCCCATTTCACACTGAAAGGCAGTGTGCTCTAGGCAAAGTTCCCCTCAAACGGAAAGGCACAAGTCTCCCTCGTCTACCAGTGTTACCTCCTTGCTGCCAGCTGTGCTCTTCGTAGATAACCAGTATGTTTCCCTGTTGAATTATGGTCTGTCTTTCTGGACTTCAGCCCTGGTCTCCTGCCCTGAGTAGCTGATGTCTCTCTCTTTCAAAGGAGTGTATGCTATACTTTTCAAATGCTCTGTTTTTCAAATAGGTGGACAAATTGTGATGCCACTGAGAATGGGATTGTGGTGAGGAAGACAAAAAGGGATAGAAAAATAGAATAAGTCTGGGAAGAGAGCTTTATAATAGCTGACGTAGTCCTAGGTAGAAAAGAACAAAAAAATAATTAAAAAACCTATCACCACCCCTCTGTTAAAGAGGTTTTCAGTTTGGTGGGGAAAACACCAATAAGAACTAGTGCCTGGAGACTGGGTATATGTTTTCAATAGCAGAAGTTATTTTTTAATCTAAATTTGAAAAAGCAGTGGCTTCTTTGGAGCATTTTTTAGAAAGATAGTCTAGTTGTGTTGCTGGACTCAAATAGATGGAATCTGGCACCTTAAACAGAAAGGCAACAACTTCAGGCAGTTCTTTCTGGCTATAAACATGAAAGCAAAGTGATACAGGTGATTCTGGGTCCATTGTCTAGAAGGTATTTTTCCCCACACTTACGTGTTGTCTGTTCGTGGCTTCTGTTGTAGGCAACATGATGCAAACGTCCTTTGTGTTCACAGGAAGAGCTCATTAGCCACTTTCTGCCAAAATGGTCAGGGACAAGATTTCCTGCACCTAACGCTGTTCTCCGTGGGGTGACTGCCCCATATTCACACCAGAGCCTGTGCCCAGGGTTTCCTCTGGCTTGTCCACTGCAGCCTCCTCCTGCCAATAGTACCCTAAGAACTCACGTTTGTTGCTGAAACACTAATACATGTTGTTTCTGGAGTTCAATGTGCTGTTACTTGTAATGACTTTTTGGTGCCATAAAATGAAAACTGTAGGTGAATATTGAGTAAATCAACAGTATTAAAAATCCTGTTCTTATTGGATTTTGTGGGTGTTATTCCAACAGAGACAAATTTCTTTTCTCTTTTTTTTTTTTTTTTTTAATATTTTGTAACAGGTGTCTGCTTTGGCCATAGCCAGTGGAAATGGCTTGCTACTTAAAGGAGGGAAAGAGGCAGCACATAGCAATCAAATCCTTCATCATCTGGTACAAGAAGCACTCTCCATTCATGGAGTCAAAGATGCAGTGCAACTAGTAAGTGCCTAGAATTAAATCAACTATTTCTTTGCTATGGTATGTATAAAAAGTATGGGCAGAACTTGAGACTTGAAACCACAGACTGACTATATTGCAACTACCACAGGTGAACACAAGAGAGGAAGTAGAAGATCTCTGCCGTTTGGATAAGCTGATAGATCTAATCATTCCACGTGGTTCATCACAGCTGGTCAGGGATATCCAGAAAGCTGCAAAGGGAATCCCAGTAATGGGACACAGCGAAGGGATCTGCCATGTGTATGTGGACACGGATGCCAGCGTTGAGAAGGTCACACGAATAAGTAAGTGGGGAGAGGGTGACTTGAGTCTCTTGGGTGTAACTGAACTTCATATTTGGAGTATGCAATATGGTTATGGTAACTGATAATTCATATGCTGTTCAAAATCTTTGTCATAAATGTTATGTAACCAGTTATCTACTCTTAAACCTCAGTCAGAGACTCAAAGTGTGAATACCCTGCTGCCTGTAATGCTCTGGAAACTCTCTTAATTCATCGAGACTTGCTGAGAACCCCGTTGTTTGATCAGATCATAGACATGTTGAGAGTAGAACAGGTTAGTCACTCATTCTTGTGTTTTGTTTTGTGTGTTTTGTTGGGTTTTGTTTTGGTTTGGTTTCTTTCTAACACTTAAGAAGCATTTGGTCTGGCTGATGTAGCCCTGTTCAATTTTATGATGCAGTAACACTCAAGTTATGCATATGTTTCTTTGTACACATAGATGAACTTACAGACAACTATCTCTGCTTCTCCACACAAATGCAAGTTTTTCTGTAGAAATTGTCTGAAAGCAGCTTCTTCAGTGCAACTGTGTGCCATTATGGGATAGGAACACTTCTTTTATATAGCAAAAATAATCTTCTGCTCTAGAAGAGCACATACACAACCCTTTCTCTACCCTTCTTAATTCTGACTTATTTGCTGTTAACTTACCAGACACAAAGCCTCTTAATCTTGAATCGATATATTTGGCTTCCCAAGTCAATTCCTCTTTTTTTCCATTCTGTTTCTGCTTCATCAATATTTTTAAAAGCCTTTCATCTTGCATGCCCTTATCCCCACCTGTTTTCCCTCCTAGTATATTAAAGGAACAGCCAAGGCCAGTATACTAATAAGTTGTCTTGATGTGGGTAATGTTTTGTCAGCAGAGGTGCATCAGGAGAGAAATATCCACGAAGGATTTTCACACAGCAGTATATGTTTGGCAAATAGAGTGTACAGACAGGTAAATTAATGCAGGTAAAATAAGCCATATGTTTTGATGATGTTGAAATGGTCATAGTAAAAGAAGCTGATAGTTAGTCAGGAGCAAGTCCTCACTTAGTGGATCTTTTTCATATCTTGTTTGGTTGTTTCTTAGGAAGAGGAGAGTGAAGGGTAGATCTCTGGGCTTTGGATGGGAGGAATGGGAGGACTGGTGCATTTCCACCGCCACCCACCTGGCTCCTAGTACAGAGGGGAGGATGTTACCTGTGTCTAATCTGACCTGAAAAGAAGAAACATGCAAATATTGGGCAGGATTATGCAATTAAAGTAACTTATAGTTGCATAAGAAAGTGCAGTTTTACAGATAACCTTTTAAAAGCCTTCACATTTTGCAGGCTTGTGCCTCATTTCCCATTTCTGTTTTGTCAAAATTTCCTGTGTTTCAATTGCATGGGAATTTCTCTGCCGCATCAGTTCTAAATTATCTCTCGTTGAGGTGTCTCAGCTGCTATGATTAAACTCAGGTATTGATAATGCATTAGTTCTTCTTTATAACAAATGAAAAATATCTGTGTGAGTTTTCTTGTTTTGGACCCAGTAACTCCGTTGTGTCTGAAACACATTCAGAGAGGGCTGGTGTTAGTTTACAAAGTAAAAGAGTAAAAGCTGTTCAAGATCTTAAGTCTTTTGTAGGTGCAAACTTGGAAACATTCCTGTAGTTATTCTCTGCACTGCACTTGCTTTCTTAAAACAAGGGCTGGCTGCAGCATTTTAGGTGTTTTCCCAGTACTAGTGTTGTACTGTCCTGCCTGGTGACTTTCCTCTCCAAATGATGTGATTTCTTTAAATACTTTGAAATGAGTCCTGGACTAGGAGCGTGTCATGGTCAGCAGCCAACCTAGCACTCGAGCTATTATTGTACCTTGTCGCTGCTTCACCAGTCTGATAGGTCTCCCAAGGTGTATGCTTATTTTTCTTACCCTGCCTGCAGTGAACATTTGATTCACCAATGTTGTGGGTTAACCCCAGTCAGCAGCTGAGCACCATCCAGCCACTTGCTCGTTCTCCCCTGCCCTAAGGGGGATGTGGGAAGAGAATAAGAGGAGCAAAAGCAAGAAACCTTGTGGACTGGAAGAAAGATAGTGGGATAAGCCAAGGAAAGAAGGAGAAGGAAGTGGAAGAATAAGAAAACAAAAACAAACCAAAGCCCACCCCAAACCCCACACAAGTGACACAAAACTGATGAGTCACCATCTGCCACAAGCAGACCAGTGCCCAGGCAGTGTCTGAGCCATGCCCACCTTCTTCAGAAACCCCCGCCCTCAGTTTGTATTGCTGTGTGACATTATACGGCACCGAGTATCCCTTTGGTCCGTCTGGGTCAGCGGTCGTGGTTGTGCCCCCTCCCAGCTGCCTGCACGCTCCCAGCCCTTTTGCTGGGGGGACAGAGGAGAAAAAGAGAAAGCCCTGGCGCTGTGCAGGCTCTGTTCAGTCACAGCTAAAATAGTGGTGTGTTTTCAACGCTGTTTTAGTCACAAATCTAAAACATAGCACTGTAGGGACTACTATGAAGAAAATTAACTCCATCCCACAGAGTACAAGAAGCCACACTTTCACCTGGAAGGCATCGGTGTGGTCAGCAGCACAGAATGTTTCTGGTATTGCAGGTGAAGATCCACGCTGGCCCGAAGTTTGCATCTTACTTGACATTCAGCCCTTCAGAAGTGAAATCTCTCCGCACAGAATATGGAGACCTGGAGTGCTGCATTGAGGTGGTGGACAGCGTCCAGGAGGCTGTTGAACATATCCACAAGTACGGAAGTTCTCACACGGATGTTATCATCACGGAGAATGGTTAGTGATCGGTCTGCTCCTTAAGCTACTGCCAGTTCTTGGTGTCACTGTAACTACTTACATTGCAGCAGTTGTTCTTGGGTCTGTAGGAGCCATAACCAGCTGGAGACTGATGGGCTGAATGTGGCTACAATCCTGTTCAGCTCAGAGAAAACATGTTGTTGTGTGGCCCTTATTCCAGGATGATAAGGGATGTGCTTGAGCAGTTGGCTCATAGCAAGTCAGCACATGCTCTTGCCAGGCAAATTGCTTTGTGTTCCTGTATTGTGCAGACTTGCTGCGTCAGAGGGTTTTGCAGGAACATCTCCTGAATCCTGGAGATGTCCTTAGACCTCTGAAGGCTGATGAGGTGAGCTGCTATAGTGCCTCACTGGAGAGAATAGAGATTGCAGTGAAGATCAAACTTTTGATCTGGTCATGTCATTTTTATGTCTTGCAAACAAGGACCACAAATATCTTCCCTCTGCCTCTCCCACTCCTTAACTTCCCACTTCTGCATCCCTAGTATAAAAGCTGCATTTACCTCAATTTACAGTTTCTTGCCTGTGTTGTGAATTTGTGTTCCTGTGTGCAGCTCTATGCTGCTCCCATCTGTAGCGCCTGTCCTGCATGCAGATTGAACACTGTGCTAGTTCAAAACCTAGCTAGAGCTGTGCCCAGCCAAAGGTTGACTCTCAGACCAAGCCTGGAACTCCCAAGGATCCCCTGCAGTAAGATCATGACGATCTATGGCCGACCAGTGTGTGAGTTGAGCAGGCTTCTGTTTCTGTACTTCCCACCGAGCTTTAATGAGCGTCACTAAAGGGCATACATTGGATACCACAGGGCACTGCCACGGGAGCTGGCGCACTAGTGGTTTGCTGGGGAGAGTATGAAATAGAGCTGATCTGTGATGTTTGTCGTGTTGCTGAGGGCATCTGACCGGCAGCCTTGCAGAGTCCTCTGGAGGACAGAGACATGTGCCTCTGCTCGAGCTCGCTCAGGTGTTGCATGTTCTATTTCAACTGGTTTAGTTAGCTGATTTCATGAGGTATTTCGGCATTGTATTTCCCAAATTTATACCTGCAATTGCAATCTAGTTTAGGATTTTTCATTATCTGGAACAATTTCATGTATGAGATTAATGGCGAGCTGACTCTGTAGTTTAACTGTCTCGATTTGACTGCAAAATGTTTGGGGCAGCTCTCCTTTCTCTCCAGTCATACAACTATCCCTGTTTGCAGGTTCACGAGTGGATGTATTTAGAATTACAGATCATTTTTCTTCTCATCTTTGCAAGCTTCTTGCAACATTTTCAGCTGTGTCTACTTGATAAGCATACTGGGAAGAAGGAATAAATAAACATGTCTTAGCCCAGGCTGTTTAAATACTGTCTGATAAGGTTGCATGTGAAAGTTGTGTTGTTCTGTCTGTTCACTGTATTGCGCTGTGTTTATTGGAGTGCATGAACGTTCTGTATGTCCTGGATTTTATTTTTCTCCCCATCTCTTTCCCAGAGGAAATGGCAGAGTTCTTCCTCCAGCATGTGGACAGCGCTTGTGTTTTCTGGAATGCCAGTACTCGGTTCTCTGATGGCTACAGATTTGGACTTGGTAAGACAGAAAATACTGTGGGGAGGTGACTGCAGGATTTGCTGTTGTGGGAAAAATGTGGCAGAGTGAATCCTGGAAGACAGAATTAGTCTCTGATCTTACCGTCTCATACATGGTTTTCAGGAAAGTGTACCATAGGAAAGGTTGAAGTCTAGACATTACATCCACATGGAACAACAGTTTAATATCTCTTTCTTGCCAGAACCAGCTAATACTGCTGTACAGACTATGTGGATTAATTTAGCAGTAGGGAGCAAGGGTGTTTTGTATCCTCTGAAGCTCTGTTCAATCAGAATAAAGTATGTTGCCTGCATGTAGATGATAGAACAATGCAGCACAGGATCTGAAATGGGTGAAGAGTTTTTATTTTGTTTGTCTTTCTAATGATGCTGTAAGTAATGCCGTGCTCCGTTCCTGTGGGCAGACCGAGCTGCTCTCCCGTGTGCCAGCCCTGCAGCGGGAGGAGTGAAGGGCAGGAATCAGCTGGCTATCAGGTGCTTAAATAAACTGGTGTGCGTAATGTGAATTGCAGAAGACAAGGGAAACATTCTTTCCTGAGGCAGAAACTCAGAAATCTCCATAACAGGCTACTACTACATCAGCTGGAACATTCAGTGTTCCATGTGATTAAAAAATTCTAGTTAGGGTCTTGCAATATCTCCTCAATATGATAAAAAAGGACACAAGATCACAATCTTGACTAATGTAGCTTTTTAAAAAAAATTGATTAAACCCTAAGGAAGCAAGTCTAAGATCCATGTACAGATACCCATCTCTCTCTGTAGCAGCCAGAAGTATACGCATTACAATTTATAATGTAATAGGTAAGCTCCTCTAACTTTTAAATTGGAACAGATGGCATTTGAAGAGGAGCAGAGAAAGGCAGGTCACTGGAAGGTGGGCAGCTGGTGTTAAATAAACGTGCAAAGCTGCTTAGTGTGAAGTGCACATCATTTTTGGATTAACTACCTGTATCTTGTGTGTTTCCTGCAGGTGCTGAAGTGGGAATTAGTACTTCTCGTATCCACGCACGGGGACCAGTGGGAATTGAAGGACTCTTAACTACAAAATGGTTGCTGAGGGGGGACAATCATGTTGTTTCTGACTTCTCAGAGCATGGGACCATGAAATATCTTCATGAGAGCCTCCCTCTCCCTCAAAGAAACACCAACTGAGAACATCGGGGCTGGGGAACCCCCGGGGATAAAAATTTCCTTAAGATGTTCAGGTTTCAGCACACTCTCTGGGGAGAAGTTTGTTTTTCATCTTTAGGAACGTTGTTCTCAGTTGCTGTGCAGTATAATGAATACAAAATGATCCCATCTGGAAGGTGTTTTTTTTTTCCTGCCTCTGTTTCCTTAGATAGTGTCTGCAAACTGACCTCAGTTTTTACAGGGGCGCAGACTTATTCAAAACATACAAGTAACTTAAGGAAAGATTTAAATATCTGCTGCATTTTTTTTATCCCAATGCTCTCTATAGCAAATACGCTTGGTGGTGGAGCATAATTTTTTTCCAAAGTATTTGTTTTATTCAAATATCTGTTCTAGAGAACAACCTTGATAGTTTTTTTCCTTTGGCAGCTCTCAAAAGCCAGGAAGCTTTACACTTAGTGTCTGATCACCCCGTGCAAGGGGATGGATGTTCCAAATGCATAGTCAGCTTTCGACCAAGAAACCTTTTATATCCAATTCTTTGTATTGTTGACTATTGTAGATAAATAACACAATTCTCTACTACGTGAACTTTGTTGTTTGTTTGTACCGAAGGTTTATTTTTCTCTAACATAAAAGTGACCCCTCGCCGCCCCTCCGCCGAGCGCAGCGCCACCCCGCGGCCGGGCGCGCCTCGGGAGCCCCGTCACCGCGCGCCCGCGCCCCGGCCGCGGGGTCAGCCAGAGCGTGCGCGGTGCGCGCTCCGCCCACCCGTTCCCCCGGCCGGCGCATGCGCGTCTCCCCGCCCCGCGGACTCGGGAGCGCACGGGCAGCGGGGCGGCCTGCGGGGGGATCAGCCCGGCACGGGGGGATCAGCCCGGCACGGGGGAGTTCAGCCCGGCACGGGGGAGTTCAGCCCGGCACGGGGGGATCAGCCCGGCACGGGGGAGTTCAGCCCGGCACGGGGGGATCAGCCCGGCACGGGGGGGATCAGCCCGGCACGGGGGGGATCAGCCCGGCACGGGGGGGATCAGCCCGGCACGGGGGAGTTCAGCCCGGCACGGGGCGATCAGCCCGGCACGGGGGGGATCAGCCCGGCACGGGGGAGTTCAGCCCGGCACGGGGCGATCAGCCCGGCACGGGGGGGATCAGCCCGGCACGGGGGAGTTCAGCCCGGCACGGGGGGGATCAGCCCGGCACGGGGGAGTTCAGCCCGGCACGGAGGGGGATCAGCCCGGCACGGGGGGTTCAGCCCGGCACGGGGGAGTGCAGCCCGGCACGGGGGGGATCAGCCCGGCACGGGGGGATCAGCCCGGCACGGGAGGGATCAGCCCGGCACGGGGGGGATCAGCCCGGCACGGGGGGATCAGCCCGGCACGGGAGGGATCAGCCCGGCACGGGGCGATCAGCCCGGCACGGGAGGGATCAGCCCGGCACGGGGGGATCAGCCCGGCACGGGGGGATCAGCCCGGCACGGGGCGCTGCGATGAGGGCCCGTCTCGAGCCGCGTCCTGGCGGGAGGGCCTCGGTGTCTCGGCGGCCGCCGGACCGCGGGAGGGGGGCGGTGCTGCGGGGACACCCCTGCCCGCTATTGCTGGCCACGAGAGAAGTTTAGAAGCGATCGATCAAAAGGAATTAAGGATATTTTTAATCAGGCGTGATAAATGGAGCCGTACGAGAGTTACCGGAGAGCTGCAACTGGGGAAGCACAACGACACGGAAAAACAGATCCAACCCACTCCGGCTGCCCCCCCGGCGCGACCAAGGGGCCTTTCCCGAAGCAGCTGGAGCTCCCGGAGCGTTCCCCAGCCCTGCTGGCCCGCACAAGCCCGGGCAGCCCCGCGGGGCCTCCGTGGCCTCAGCAGCCGCTGGGCCGGACCCCGGTCCCCTGAGCCAGCCCTGCCCCTCCCACACTTCTCCGCCCTCCCCGCCCACGGAAAAGCAGCCCCTAAAAGTTCTGATACCATAACTGTGTACAAGGCCCCCAATGATCCCCCTCCAGCCCTGTCGCTGAAATACTCCACACTCTGTCACAGCTTTTTACCACCTCCAGAACCTTCCCCAGAGCCTGTCTCATTGCCTCAGTGAAACCTCAAATGCTGTCCTGGCAGCAGCAAGTGAGCCCTTGAATACTCTTTATTTTCTTATAACATCATTAGAATCAATTAGGGAAAATGGTGACATCACCAGAAACTTCTGCAGGAGGAGTTCCAGTGTGGACTGAAATAATTTATGCTAAAAACTGCTTGTTGTTTTTGTCTCTCAGGGACAGGACTGAGGAATCCATGCCTGCCCTGTGGATACTGTTTGCTGTATTTGGCTTAGCTTTGCTTTGGTTGTTTTGTTTTATCGTATATGCATATAAACTATATGTAATACTTACTTTTCAGAGTAATTGGCATAGCTGAAGAACTCAGAAGAAGGTAAACCAGCTGAAGAATAAAAGCATCTGGCAAGTTTGGTGTGTAGACAGGGGCAATCTACATAATTACAGTGGATTTCCTGCATTTGTCTAACACCAGACATGGAGTAACCTCAGCACAACGTGGTGAAATTACTAGTTCAATGTGTCCCTTTTCTTCTGAAACTAGGCTCTTTCCCAATTCCAAAAACTCTTCTAACATGGCTTTTTCTGTGATTGGTATAAGTTGGGTAGTACTACCCTTGATCACCATTTAATATAAACACTCTACCCCCCGCAGTATTTTCCTTGAGTTTTGTTCAAGAGGAGACTGTTAGAAGAAAGTTTGTTCCTAGAGGGGCAGCTGTTTAGAAGTTATTTCCTTGCTAACCAACAGCAGTTACCCAGGAGGAGTCTGTTTTCCATGCTGGGCTCATCTGTGGCATCGGCCCCGCATGGGCAGCAGGAGCATCGTCTGGGATTCAGGGCTGGCCCTGTGACAACGCTGACCAGCAGGACTGTGCAGTTACCAACAGAATGTGTTTGTGGTCATAACTGCCTGTCCTTCCAAAGAAGAGTCGTGGCTTTATGTTCCTGCAGATGCAGGTAACTTCAGGGTGGAACACACACAGACTTCTGTGGTGATAACACTTCTCTATAGCAGAATGAGTAATTTTCTATGTTATACGAGTTGTTGTTTGACAAAATGGGGGTAAAAATACCCTCAGCATTAAAGATTTTTACTATGTCCTATATTTTGTTAAATATATGTTGAATTATATGTTTTGTAGGAGTTACTGGCTTTGTTACGTATTAGTATATTTTTATAAACAATTCTTATACATTGAATAAGAATATTTTCCTAAGAGGTTTATATTCATCATTGCCAATAAAATTAACCTGAAGAGTTAATCTCTGGTTTTACATTTATTAGTAGAACATATTTGAATGTAGTGATAGTAAAGGCTTTATGAAAGAACTGTTGATCAAACAGTCCCTGTTAAATCTGAACATATGCCTCAGATTCTGCTACTGTTAGCCCACTGCATCACTTTTTATACCTTGCAACAAGCTAGAGATGAAAAGCAGCTCCATTAGCTTCCATATGGCAATTTCTGAACTGGAAACACTGGGGCATTGACAGGTCAGTAAAGTTAAATTTTCCTGTGTCAAAGTGGCAACTTGGTTTTGTGGGGTTGGTTGGTTGGTTGTTTTATTTCTATATCTCATTATTTGAATTCAAGTCTTGTCCCTTCTGTCACAAGGTGATATTCAATTCATGTCAGTGTTTCACATTATCTAGTGTTTCAATAATTAAATTAACTTTTCACCAAAAAGGAAAAAGCAGAAGATAAAACTGATATCTCATCTGCAAAGCCACAGCTATCACTAAACGTTACATTATCTGTATAACAGTACCTCCTCCTGCAGTGCTGTCTGGTTTTGTAAGGGTAAAAGATAACAGAGCTGAACAAAGGTATTAACCTACTTTTGAGAACTCTGTGCATGTAATGAATCTTTATTTTTGGGTGTGACTTGACTTAGCATTATAGAAGGAAAAATAGATGAAGGAGGATGAGTTACATAGCGGTGGAATCACTAGCAGTGTCAGCCTGTCTATCCTGTAAAATAGTTAGAATAATATAATGATAATGCCAGGACCTAACTGCACAGTGAATATTTGAAGGAACCTACCATTAATATATTTTTAATTGTTATTTGGATTATGTATTAGATGCAACACAAATCTATACTTTCTTTTATCCTTTGCTATACAGGAGGTGGTTGAACTTTTTTATAGCAGATTCAATCACTTGTTCTGAAGCAAAATTCCCATCTCCTGTGAGAAGCAGTCTGGGAACGGCAGGACGTGTGGTTCCAGCTCAAGGGCCTTGAACAGGTTGTACAGAAGTATGTTTCTTATGAGTGTAAGGAGTGATAGCCCAGGCCAGTGAGAATATCTCGGGTTGGAAAACCACCCTCATATGTATGATATGTGAATGTTGGGCCTGGGCGCGTGAATGAGTGGGTCAAATGCCACCCACAAGATATGCATGGGAACGTGACTGAAAAGAGTCACAACGTGAGTGTGGTCTGTTTGGAATAACAATTATTGAAAAAATATCCTGACTAACCTCTTGATCTAGGCCCATATCTGTAAACCTGTATATTGAGAACTGTTAATAAAAGTCAGCTCAGCCCGGCTCAGCTCTACTCAGCTCTGCCTGGCTCTGCTCTCGCTGCTGACAAGAGCTCTCTGTCTGCGCCTCTGTCTGCGTCTGTATGCGTCGTTCCTCCTCGCCGCACTACGTGGTGATCATGGGTTTCAGGGTGAGGGTGGGCAGGGAGGGTGGGGGTGTCCATGTACTTAAATAGGTTTTGTTTGGGGTTTTTTAAATGCCTCTGTTGCCACATTGTATAAAAACTGATTGCTGCAGTGTTAATGAATGAACAGGAGGATGAGCAAGAGACTGTAGACATTGTTTGGGGTTTGGTTTATTGGAAGATTATTATTTAACTCAAAAGTAATAAGATCTTGCAGTGGTCTTCTAATACTTAGTGGTAGCTTTTTAATGTACTGATTTGGAACTTGGAGATTATATTAAGTGGCTGTTCCATTGTGGAATATTGCAGGAGTAAACTCTTGCATTTCGGCATTCCTGGCAGATCTGCAGCTTGATAAAGACCTCAGGCTGTTTAGTTTAATCAGACTTTTGTAGATCCCACCTTCACTGTTCAAAGCACTGCCTGTCAATGTGTTTTCTAGCGTTGTGACTGCTTTCTGAACAAAGACGGCAGAGGCAGCATCTCTACTGGTATCGCCTGTTTTATTTAAACATGGATATTTACAGGAACTTTAACTTGAAAGCTCAGAAAGCTGTGGTCTGTGGTCTATCTTTGTAATGTTTGTAAATTCTTATGCAGATACTCTTATGCCAACGAGCACGGAACTTTTTTGAGTGTGAACTGCTGTGCAGTTGGAAGGAAGAAAGATGTGTGAGCTAAAGCAGCAGGAAGGCTGCAGCCGTGTAAGCCGGGGGTGCAACCGGCACGAACCGGGCTGCAGCGGCGGAGCCCTCGGTCCCGGGCCGTCCCGGGCAGGCGGCGGAGCCCTCGGTCCCTCGGAGCCCTCGGCGGGGCGGGCGCTCCCGGCCCCGCTGCCGCTGACCCGCCGGCGGCTCCGGGCCGGGAGGGGGGGCGGGGCCCGGTGGCGGGCGCGGACGGGATTGGCTCCTGCCCGGGATGGGCGGGGCCACGCTGCGTAAGTGCGGGGGCGGAGCAGCGCGTGCCACTGGTGGGGCGGCGGGAGCAGCGCGAGAGGAGCGGCGGGGCCGGCGGTGAGCGAGGGGCGGGCGGACACCGGGGGGACCGGACGGGGCCGCCCCGGTCCCGGCTGAGGGGGGAGGCTGGAGGGGGAGGGACGGGCTGGTTTGGGCAGGAGGAAGGCGAGGGGCAGGCAGCCGCAACAGCGCGGCCCCGGGCCGGGCCGAGCAAGGGGCGAGGGGGAAACACGCGGGCGGCTGTGAGGGAAGGGAGCCCCGGGCTGAGCGCTGCGCGGGGCTCGGGCGGGGCCGTGGGGCGGAGGGGGGAGCCCGTGGTGCCACAGGGCAGAGGGAGGAAGGCGAGCGGGAGGGGGCAAAGCCGGGTCGGGGGGGGCCGGGAACGGGGGGAGCGGCGGAGGAGCCTGAGGGCAGGACGGCGGGGAAGGAGCTTGGGCGGGAAAGGCTGAGGGACCTCAGGGAGGGGGTGACATCGGGGGGGCTTGGGCGGGAAAGGCTGAGGGACCTCGGGGAGGGGGTGACATCGGGGAGGCTTTGGCGGGAAAGGCTGAGGGACCTCGGGGAGGGGGGTGACATCGGGGGGGCTTTGGCGGGAAAGGCTGAGGGACCTCGAGGGGGGTGACATCGGGGGGGCTTTGGCGGGAAAGGCTCAGGGACCTCGGGGAGGAGATGGCGTCGGGGAGGCTGCAGGGGGCAATGCTGAGGGAGCTCAGGACGGGATGGCACTCAGGTCTGGTTTCAAAGGGAAATGCTGAGGTACCTTGAGGAACGGACGCTGGGCTGGGAGCTATGAACACATCAGACTGGTTAAGAGAGTGTTCATGACAGAAATTTGTGCAGTGAAGTATTCCAGCAAAGAGCGGGAGAAGAGCCAAACTTAGATCAGGCCTCCTAGGACGCCTGCAGGTTTGGGGACAGGGATGATGAGGTTGTTAATCCGGCCCTAACTGTTTCTTTCTCTCCCTCTCTTGCAGCACCTGACTGAATGGAGGAGCAAGTGGACGGGAAGTTCCTGCGCCACACACAGATCACATTTATTACTCTTGGCTTTAGAGACGTGGAGATCCAAACCGTTCGCATCGTGCCTCGAAGCAGCCTGTGCTCATGCGCTTCTCCCAGGGAGAAGGCGGAATGGCAGTGACTGGCCACGTTAAGCCGCAGGGTGCACACTGTGCAGCTGTCAAGCCCAGCTCTGCGTTAGCTCACACCTGCGGTTTTGCGCCGCACACGCACATTTGAGTTGTCGCTGGTTGTTGCAGCGTTTGGCTTTGGTGAGGACAGCGTGTGTTTGTCAGCAGTTGGTGTAGGTGGAATCTGGAGGAGAAAGCGATATTTCCATGCCAGAACTGGTTGGTGTTTGCATGGTATTGTGGCGGTTGTTCCCACAGGTGATCAGTGCTGGAGTATTATTGCAGGATGAGGGGATTTTGGAGGCTTGTCTGTGAGATGCACTAGAGGCAGCAGTTGAAAGGGAAAGGCTGAGATTTGGAGGGTTTGTCGGTGGGTTTTGGGCGGTTGTCAGCTGAAGAGTTGGCTGTTTGCAGGTGAGGTGTAGGGCAGAGGGTGAAGCTGACTTTGCCTGGGCGGCGCAACTGGCTGAGTGTGCAGAGCTGAGGAGAGCGGGCTGCTGCTTGACCCTAAAGCTGCAGAACCAGCCGGCAGCTCCAGCCGCTCCTGCTGCCGGGCAGGGCCGTGCAGGCCAGTGCCCTGGGGCACAGCGACGTGACCCTCCGCAAGTACCAAAGAGCAGGTGAGGACCGTGGGCATTTCTACTGAGCTGTGACATCTCTAACCCGTGACACTGGGGTCCAGCAAGTACCAAGGAGCAGGTGAGGGCCGTGGGCATTTGTACTGAGCTGTTACATCTCTAAGGCATGTGCAGGGGCGGGGGCCAAGGCAAGGTGGGCTCGCTGTGGGGTGTGGGGAGGTGTCAGCCCCCAGACTTGTCCCCTGTCTGACTGTAGTGCCCTTGGGCTGGTGTAGCTCAGTCCTTCGTGTGTTTCTCTTCAGGTGGAGCAGTGTGCAAAGGAAAAAGGAGGCAGAGGAAGATGGTGAGCCTGTGAGGGAGAGTGTAGCGAGTCTGGCGTGGACTCACGGTAAGGTGCCGTGAAAGGCAGTAATTACAAACTCAGGTTTGTATTTATACTCGCTATGATGGTTGCTCAAGCATTTGCTGATTAGCTAAGTTAGACATTACATAAGCGAAGTATTTTGTGTTCCCACCAAAGTTACTGCCAATAACACATCTTTTGTCTATTGTAATCTGTCCCTGCTGGTGTAGCTCAGTCCTCTGTGTGTTTCTCTTCAGGGGGAGCAGCGTGCAAAGGAAAAGCAAGGAAGGAGGCGAACCTGTGAGGAACAGTGATGGATAAAGAGGGTTGGAGCGCACCTGCCAGGCAGGAGGGATCAGGGAGGAAGACACCGGTGGTGGAACCGCAGGTCAGGAGAGCTCAAGGAGAGAGAAAGTTGACTATGGCCATATGGGTTTTTCTAGCTCACACACCAATGAAAACAGTTTGGATAATAAAAGAAATGTATGCAAAACCGATAAGTAAAGGCAGAGAATGTGCCTTGGTGGAAGGGAGTAGGAGGGCCGATGCACGAGCTGTGCCGCTCACTGTGCCTAAAGCCTTGCAGCAAGCTAAATGATCACATAAATTCTTTCACCAGAGTGCAAAGGCGTTAAAACAATTTCAAATGACAGTGGATCAGGCCAGGAGCGTTCTTATGTCCTGCCCTGATTGCCAACAGTTGGCACCCGTGCCATCCACAGAGGGTGTTAATCCAGGAGGGGTCACTGCCAATGAAGTACGGCCAGCGGATGTAACGCATTGTTCTGAATTGGGTAAATACGTACGTGTTTCTGTAGACGCTCATTCCAGATTTCTCGTTGCTGCTGCTCGCGCTGGTGAAAGAGCACGAGACGTCTGTAACATTGGTTGGCATGTTTTGCTGTTTGAGGAGTTCCACGGGCTGTAAAACCAGAGGAAAGCGGAACGCACGCTCGATTAGAGGAGCGATCCCCCTGCGCGCTGTAATAGAAGTGCCTGCTTTTTAACACTTTCAAAACAGTGTTAGAGAGTCTGTTTGCCGACTTTTCGGTATCATTTCTGGCGACGAGGATGGGATAATCTGCCTGACCTCCCGTGGATCCCAGGATCTCTGGGACCTTGTGCCGGCACCGGGGAATTCCCGGAAGGGACCACAGCTCCTCGGACCAGCTCGGGACGCGGGTAAAGCCCCATCAGTGAGATCAGGCACTTTCGTTGTCTGGCTGGGTTGTGACGCTGCCTGCGCGAGACGTGGGCGACACCAGCGCGTTGGGTCTGCGCATTCGCGTCTGCGCATTTTGGTAAACTGGGAAAATTAAAAAGAAATGAAAAATTAAAGAGGAAAATGAGAAAACAATAAATAAAAGAGAAAAACGAGGGAACAGTAATTTGGTAAAGCTACCTTTAGTGATTTTGCTGGTGTTGCCTTAGCAATTGTATGATTGTGTCTTCAGTGACCTGTTGTTGTTCTTACTTGTGTCTTGGGTGATTTTATAGTCCAATACTTACGGTTCACCAATTGTCTGTTACTGTGATTGTGAAGTAGGTGGTGGTACAATTGACAGGAGGGATTTGGAAGAAATCCCCCCCGGGTTGTATTTCGTGACATTGGAAAAGGTTCGTTTGACTCTCTGGGGAACAGCAACCGGGGGGAATCTGTTTAAATATTGTAATTAATGGTGGCCACTGTAAATAATATTTATATGCTGCACAGATCTAGGTGGGTATACTTTGGGATGTGTAGTATAGTACTGCACTACATGTAATATATAATAAGATATATATTTTAAATCATATATTGCTTATTACATAATGTGTATTACACAATACATAATGTTACATATGCACTGTATTTATCCCCGTCAGATCCATTTGTTTTGAAAAAGGATAATCAGAAATTGAAACCAGTACAAAGTTTGTTGAAGAACAGCTATTGGTGTAGAGTACACAGAGAACATGAGATCAGAATTGTCCCTCGGTCAGTCCAGGGTGGCATCCTAATGTCCTTATATCGGGGGACAGGCTGCATTGGTATGGACTGTGCCTTTTATATGGGGTTAGACACGCTGCACCTAAGCTGTAAATACACCAAAACCTTCTGAGATTAAACAGGATCGTGAGGAGTCTCCCACGGAGTTTTTACACCGTCTTAAACCGACAGCTCAGAAATATATTAATATAGATCCTGACTTGGAGAACAGAGAAATAGGATTCTTAGTTGACTGGGAGCTCATTATTCTGTGTTAAACACTATGCAGGGAGTATTAAGTAGCGATTCTGTAACAGTTATGGGTGCCATGAAAATTGCGAAACACGGCCCTTTAACCTGCTGCTTAGAATGTTTGTATGTGGAGTCTGTACTTATTGATTGTGTACCATGTGTCTTCTCTTGTGCACAATGAATGGTTGAAAAAAGCTTCAATGGTGCAATGGCTGTGCAGTTACACGCTGCTATGGCTGCAGTTGTTAAACAAAGAAGGGGAGATGTGGCAGGGTTGGGACATCAGGCCTGAGAAACTGCAGGAGTCACAGTGTGAGAACAAGCGCTGGTGGAACAACAAGCAGCAAAGACTGTGGGACATGAACCATCAGGGACAGAGGGATTGGTACATCAGGGACAGAGGGATTGATACGGGGTCGGTACATCAGGGACAGAGGGATTGATACGGGGTCGGTACATCAGGGACAGGGATTGATACGGGGTTGGTACATCAGGGACAGGGATTGATACGGGATCGGTACATCAGGGACAGAGGTACATGATGTTTCAAATGCAAACCTGAGTTTGTATTAAATGTGTCTTTGCATCTTAAAGAGAGTCGGTGCCTCATCTGCTACACCCCTTTATCTGTTTCCCAAATTGCGATTTAAACACCATTGTAAAAATAAAGCTTTCCCCCCTTAATTTTTGTCACATATTGTAATTAGAATTAATAGAGATCTTGAAGCCCATGCTAGCTGAACTGGAGAAAAGACAGCAGCCATGTGTATTTTTAAACAAAGGTTAAATCAAGTCTGCTAGCTCATTATCTTTAAGCGTTTCACTGTGATCACCTCCCGCCCAAGGTTTTGTGTCTGTTGTATCAGGGCCTGACACCCATGGCCACAGCGGATGAATCACCACGGGCACAGCACCAGAACCCGCCTGTTCGTGTCCAGGATACCCACTGCAGCAGACACTGTTGGTAAAAGAGCACATCATGGAACTGAAAAACCATCTAATTGTGTCATTATGCACATTCACTGCTCTTTTTTCTGCTTTATACCCTTTGTAGCACACGAGCCTGATTTTCCTTCTCTAGGGCCTTTCCCCCGGTTCACCGCACTCGTGTGATCATTGCGCTGCACGTGGGCAAAATCAGCCGTGCCCTGTGCTTCTCTGTAAAATAGTAAGAACGCTGATATAATCGTGCCAGGAACTGCCTTCACAGTGAATATTTGAAGGAACCCACTGCTAATGTATTGTTAATTGGTACTTGCATTATGGATTAGATGCAACAAAAATCCGTACTTTCTTTTATCCTTTGCTGTACAGGAGGTGGTTGAACTTTTCTGTAGCAGATTCAGTCACCTGTTGTAAAGCAAGATGCTCGTCTCCTGTGGGAACCAGAGTAGATTTATCCATACTCTGTAAGCACCATCGATGAGCTATGTAGAGTGACAGCTTAAAAACAAAGAAACCAACAACAAGAAGATAATGATAAAAACAACAAAAGAGGCAAAAAGCCCCACACAAACCAACCCCAAAGCGCAGAGGCTCCTGAACGCCCCCTCTCAGTGCTGCGATGGCCGTTTTCCAGGGAGCCCGCGGGGTGTCCCCAGAACCACAGACACAGGTGACCCGGTGGGTGGTGCCGGCAGAGAACAGTCTGTGTGACCCAGCCCATGAGCTGCCCGGGAAAGCCGGGGACAAAGGGCCGGGGCAGCAGGAGGCTGGTTCCAGCTCACGGAACAGCCCGAGCCGGGACGGCCCTGGCCGTGCCTCCTGTCCCGCCGCCGCGGGCTGTCCCGGCGCTGGGCATCGTTGCACAGGGTCGTTTGAGAACCGTTCCTGAAGGATGCGAAGCGCCCAGAACAGCAACACCTGCCCGGCTGCTGCTCAGCCGTGGGGAAGGGCTGGAACGGACCCCGTAACAGCCCCAGAGCTGCCGCAGCGAAGGAGCCGAGTTATTGCTGCAGACGAGACACGGGCACAGGCAGAGGCAATGTATTTTATTAGGCCAGAAGACATCTTGAGGAAAAATAATACTTTATAAACGTCGGGGTCTTATCTTTTATCAGCGTGTCTGCCGTGCCCGCGGCTCCGGGAAAGCGCGTTCAGGGACCCCGGCTGCCCGCGGGTCAGGAAACAGCGCCCGCGCTGCGGGCCCGGCGGCGCTGCGGGACCGCGCTCAGTGCTGCCGCCTGGTGGCCACAGCCCGGTACTGCAGCCGGGGAGCGGCGCCCTGTGCCCGTGCCGGGGGGACGAGGGGGCGCTGCCGCTGCGGGCGGGGTCGTGCCGGTCAGAAAGCGGGGTGGCAGCGGTCGGATGAGCCGCCGGGAAACAAAGAGGCCCCCGGCTCCCCCGGGGCAGCCCCGCTGCGAGGGGAACGGGCGAGGCGGCAGCAGGAGGCGGCGGCGTCTCCTCGGTCCCGGGCACAGGGGAGACAAACCTGCCGGCCGGAGCTCCTCAGGGCTCTCTCTGTTCACAGTGAATTTATGGGTAGGAGACCACCCGCCCCCCTTCCCAGTGCAAAGCAAATGAGCGCGGTTTGTTCCCTTTTAAACACGGCTGCTGGAAGCCGCGCGGCGAGCAGGGGGGTGAGGATGCTGCTCCCAGCTGTGTGGTTGTACCGGCGAAGGGCAATGCAGGACGGAAGGGCTTTTTGTGGTGCGCGGACCCAGCCGCCCCTTGTCAGCGCGAGGCAGCGGAGCGCGGTTTGTTGTTCCCTTTGACACGCGGCTGCTGGCGCGGGAGGGCTGGAGGGCCGGGAGGGCGGAGCGCTGGTTGGCTGCTAGGCACGTCAGTCGCCACTCTGTCCGCCTATCAGGTGGCCAGAGGGGCGGGCGTTGAGGTCTCCGTACTGCGCATGCGCGAAAGAGCGAGCGCTGATAGGCAGCGAGAGAGGTGATTGACGTGTCCTAGGCAGCCAACCGGGACGCGGCAAGGGGCGGGTGCAGCGCTCTCACTACTGCGCATGCTCAAAGTGCGAGCGCCGATAGGCGGCGAGAGAGGTGATTGACGTGTCCTAGGCAGCCAACCGAGACGCGGCAAGGGGCGGGTGCTGCGGGCTCCCTCCTGCGCATGCTCAAGCCGCGGGCGCCTCGCGGTGTTGGCGGGGCGGCGGGGGTAACCGGGAGCGAACGGGACCGGGGCGGCTGCGGAGCGCTCGCTGCGGCCGGCGGCCGGGCATCTGGAGGCAGGCGGCTCCGGGCCGCCCTTCGTGAGGCTCCCCGGAGGCGGCAGAAGGGCAGAGGGGAAGGAGGCGACAGCCGGGGACCTCCCGCCGCGGGGGTCTCCGGGGCGCGGCGGGTGTCGGTGCCCGCGGAGCCCGGCGGGACGGCGGGAGAGCGCGAGGGGAGCGGAGCGGAGCGGCGAAAGAGGCGGCAGGTGAGTGCGGCCGCGGCGGGGGTGACCGGGGTGCCGTTCCGCTTCCCCCCCCCGCCGAGCTGGCGAAGCTGGTGGGAGGCGTGTGTGGGACCCTGCGGGCAGGTGCGCTGAAGGCTGGCGGTCTGGAGCCGCGTCTCCCTCCGGCGCGGCGCCCGTGCCCGGTCCGGCGGTCCCTCCGGGAGCGGCGCAGCCCCCGTTAGCCGGGGGAACGTTGCAAAGCAGAGCTAAGGCGCGGTTGCAGGCTCGGTGGCGTGGCGAGCGGGGCGCCGCTTCGGCGGGAGCTCGGGGCGAGGCGCGGCGCGGCGGGCTCTCTGTCCCGGTGGCGCGGCTGTGGCGCCGCGGCTGTCTGTGCGCTTTTTTCTTTGGTGGCGTTTGTTTTTTGGGTTATTTTTTGGGGATTCCCGCGCCACGAGCGCTCGGCCGGGGCTGCCGCGGCGGGTCTCAGTGTCGCCGTCCTGTGGGCAAAGCGCGGTACTGCAGCCGGCCGCCCCAATGCGGTGCCGCGGCGCGCCTCAGTGCTGCCGCCCTGTGGCGAAACCCGGGTACTGCAGCGCACGGCCAGGGGGCAGAGACGCCGTTTGACCCGAAGCGCTCAGAAGTGCCAGGTAAGTGCCAGGTAAGAAACACAAGCAGTCCGAGGTGCCCGATAAGAAACAAACGTCAGAACCGGTAGGAGCTGCGGCTTCACAGCTCTTTCGGCGTTGATCGTATGACGCTGATTTTGATGCTAGTCATTCTTACTTGCATTATGCTACAGTGTTCTGTTTGGTGCTGCTCTTGCGTAACAAATTAGTTTATATCTATAGTAAAAAATAATGTGTGCTACTTAATCCGCCCGGTAGTAACGTAATGATAAAAACGTTAAAGTGGAAAGAAGTGAAATTATTTAGGCGTGAGCAATAACTAAATTTCATTTCAGCTATTACTTGGTGAACTAGGCAGCGGTTCTTCCCAATCTGAATCCTAGTTTAAAAAGCACATTGTTTGGAATTCCTTTTAAATGATAAAGGCGGAAAACTGATGTGGAGTCATTGGTAGCTACATTTGAACAACCTGTACACCCACAGTACTGCCCCACAGCACTATATAGCTCCTGTACTCTGCCCCATACATCCACAGCAGTGCCCCACAGCACCCCATAGTGACTCTGTTCTTCCCCATAGACACACAGTGCTGTCCCACAGCACCCCGTATCTTGTTCACTCTGCCCTATAGACCCACAGTGTAACCCCACAGCACCCCACAGTTCCTCTGCCCTACAGATCAACCGCACAGGGCTTCACGAAAACCAACAGTGTCTGGCAGAGCCCGACAGGAGTGCAGGTGCTGTCACTTCAAGTGAGATTCCAGGTGATGTGATCGGGGTGGTGGGTGGGCCTGGGGTGATTGATCCCTCCCCTTCCCAGGGGATTGTAGGAAGGGGTGGGCGGGGCTCAGGGTATTTGAGCCCCAGTCCCCGGGGAGGGAGCTCGTTCAGCTCCAGGACCGCTTGGGTGCCGGTTCTCTGCTGCTCTTTGGGCAGTCGGCAGCTTTTGAGCTGTTTCAGCTACGTGGGCAGACGTCTTAGGAGAAGCGGAGGTGTCCGTTTGAGGCAAGAGCTTCGGGCGCGGCAAAGGTTCAGTAGCAGCTGTAGTAGAAAGGTTGTTTGTCATTATGTTTCATTGGCTGATTCAGTTCCGGGTGCTTTGCGTTTTCCAGTAATTCCTGACTATGATGAAGATGGAGTGTTGTGTTTTGGTTTGCATTGCTGTATTAATAGCTGTTAATATAATCTCCTCTCCTAGAAGAGCGTTTTGTTTCCAGGACCTTTGCAGCGTGCAGCGTCCCCCGGTAGATCGTTCAAACGTACCTCCCGGAGCTCAGCCAAGGCGAGTAATGACTCGTAGACTGCTACCGATAAATATTATTCGGGTGCCTAATCGTAGGCATGTCCTTGCTTTCCTTATTGTAGGTGATGATGGAGAAAGTGAGAGCTGCAGGAAGATCCCCGTTAGCCCACGTGGCGTTTTCCTCTGTTGAAGATGGATCTGGTCCCTTGTCCCTCTAAAAGTTAAGTGGAGGCACGAGGGCTGGGAAGGGGCTGGGAACTGCAGGGAGGGTTTAAAGTTCTCAGGCAGAAAAGGGCAGTCCAGGAGCAGTCCCCTTTGGGCAGATAAACGGGGTCAGGGAACTTTACAGCGCCACGCCAGCGTGCGCCGGGCAGGGCAGCTCCAGCCCGCGTCTGTTGTCGCGTAGTTCGGGAAGCGCGCCTCGCGCCTGTCAGACGATCCTGGGCTACCATTGCGCTCCAGGGGCACGAAAGCCATTTCAAGCGCCATCCCGGGGTCTGGCAAGCCGGTGCCGATCGGGGTAGCACCAATCGGGTGCTGGTTTTCTTGTATCGACAGCCGAAAGGGTGCACGGTTCTTGCATCTTGAACGTTTCCGGTCAGTTGTGTTTTATGGTGTAGTTCTGGGCTGCGACAGCAGCTCTGCTCTCTACCCATCCAGTCTAAGGGACTGGCACTTCTTCCCAGCATCTTGAAGGTTTTAAGTCTTGCAGCAGCTTCTCTGTGCGTTTGCGCCAGAGCTGCCGTCTCATAAGGGGCTCTCACCAAGGAGGAGCAGTAGATGTGGTGCCCCCGCCCTGGGAGGTAGACCTGGGGGCCCCCGCCCTGGGAGGTAGACCTGGGGGCCCCCGCCCTGGGAGGTAGACCTGGGGGCCCCTTGGGAGGGTTAATCCCAATCCTCGTTTTTTTTGGCAAGCCGGCCCTCGGCACCTCTCCGGTGGCCCCTGCGCAAGGAGCAGGCTCAGGCAGGGGTGAGCTACGGTGCTAACGGCCGCTGCTTCTTCTTTCCCGCTCCCAGAGGCCACGCTGAGGATGTGGCCGTTCGCTGCCCCCCCGGATATGCCGTGGGCTGCGCCCGCCTCGGGCTGGCGAGGCTCGTCTCGCAGCGCAGAGGGCAAAGGGACGGGGAAGCGCGTCCCGTCCGTGGACGGGTGCTGGCGCGGCTGGAGCCGGAGAGGTTGGGGAGAGGTAAAGAGGAAGAAACGCGGGGCCGTGGGCCCGACGTCTGCTTCCTGCGGCGGGCAAGAGAGAGAGCCCCTCTCTGCGGAGGGCGAAGGGTCCCTCTGCGTGGCGTGCGGCGGGCCAGGCCGGCAACGCGCGCGGCAGGGTCCGTGCGCGTATCCTGGAGCGGGACGGCTGCGTGGCGAGCGAGCCGGCGAGGCTGCGTGTCCCCGAAGCCTCGTCTCGTGGGAGCCCTGACACCCCACCGTGTTCTCCTAGGCTGAGGACAGCCGAGCGCCCCGAGGGAGGAGAGGAGGAGACAGGAGCGTCTGAGCTGTTAGAAGCCTCCTGGCGGCCACGGAAAGCGAGAGCCGCTGTGAGTCCCTGGCCCTCGGGGCCTCGTCCCCGGCTTGTGTGTCCTGGTGCCTCCCTGCCCCTCCGTCTCCTTTTTCCCCACGCTTTCTCTGGCCCGTTGTGGCCCCCGCCGCTCTGCCGCCCCCGCTGCTCTCTTCCTCTCTGCGTCTGTACGTGCTGCTCTGTCCCCCGACCTTCCTGTCTTTCTCTTTCCTTCCTCCCTCCCTCCGCCTTGTCTCTCTGTGCCTTTCTCGTGCTCCGCGTTGCTGGCTTTCTTCATTCTGTACGGCGCTGTTCCCGTCCTCGTTCCTGTTCTGAGCCTTCGTGCTGCCCCCCGCCCCGTTTTTCTCTCGTTTTGTTGTTTTTTCCCTGCCCTCCGTCTCTCCGCGGGGCTCCTCGTTCCTCTCTTTCCTCCTCCAGCCCCCTGTGCTCCCCGCCGTCTCTCTGGCTCTGCCATCGGTTTTGCCCGTTGCTCTCCCTCTTGCTTCCCGTTGATAGGAGGAGCAAAAGTCTTTTAGAAAGCCCTCGGCATGAGGTAGCAAGACTAGGCCTAACGTAACAGAAACCTAACGGAGCAAAACTAGCTCTGTAGGGACTGGAGGTGGGGCAAAGCGGGATGTCCTTGGCTCGCAGGCTGGGAAGAGGGAACGTTCCACTGACTGGAGAAGGAGCTACTGGAGTAGCAGCACCAAATGGCAGTGGGCGTGCTCAAGAGATGAGGTCGAGAAGCCGACACCGGGGCGGGGGGGCACCGGGGACCCCTGGAGACCCTTGACGGACACTCTGGCGTACCGACGATGGACTGCCAGCGGAGGGTGGCGTTATGGAAAGCGCTTCTGTTTAAGGCGTTAACTAAGCGCTAGCAGCAAACGAACGTGCAATAGGTGTATGTCATAAATACCAAGGAGCGTGAGTCACGCGCACGCTCGATGACAGGGGCGATCCTCTGAGCGTGCGGCGTGCTGTATTGAAATTGCCTGCCGTTTAACGCTTTCAGAGCAGCGTTAAAGAGTCTTTTTTGCCGACTTTTTGGTATTTCCCCGCGTCCCGTGGCTTCTCGCTGCGTCCCCGTGTCCCGCTCCCCGCCCGTGGCCGCGTTCCTCTCTGTCCCGTTGGCCGTGCCGGGCTTTTTTGCCCCGTCTCCGCCCCGCCGCGCCGATTTGTTTCTTCCTCTGCCCTGTTCCTCGGTGCTCTTCCGGCCTCTTTTCCGCTGTCCCCCCCGCTGCTCTGTTCTCTGCCTTGTTTTTTCAGATGCCTGTCCCTGCTTTCTCTTCTCGCCTTTGCGGAGAAGCTGCCGGGGGGCAGAGCCGCTGTTTGACCCGCGGGGTTCGCAGTCAGGTCTCTGCGTGTCAGTGTCCGTCCCCCCGACGGGGGTCAGGTCCCCGTTTGTGTGCAAACAACATCCCTCCCTCGGTGCCTCCTTAGAACGTTTAATGGTGTAAATATTGCTACTGCTAACGTTGTCGGTGCGGCTTCTTTCCTCAGCGGATCCGTCTTGCGGTCGGGGGCCCACGAGTGCTTGGCAACAGCAGAAGCGGCTTGAAGGGACCGGCCGCCGGAGGATGCCGAAGGCTCCTGGGTCGCTGACGGGAGCGGCTTTGCGTAAAGCCAGGGGTACGCGAAGCCGGGCGTGCGGTGACGGCTGCCCAGCGGGTAATGGAAGCGAAACCTTTACCTGCAGGGACTTCTGCCCAGAAAGCTGAAGAAATTGCTCTCACGCGAGCTTTAGAATTACGCAAAAAGAAGAAGATTAATATTTGCACTGATCCTAAGCAGGTTTTTCGCATGGTGCGTGCCCTTGAAGCCATTTGAAAAGAATCAAGTTTATTCACAGCACAAGGAAGGCGGATTGAACATGATGCTCCAGTTGCTGGAAGCTGTGCTGTTGCTAGAAAAGCCGCCGCCACGCGTTGCAAAGGGCCTCGGAAGGGAAACACTGATCAGGAAACTGTAACAAAGAGGCTAAGAAATGAATAGGAGATTTCTAGCCGAATTAGAATTAGGGTCCAAAGAAGCTGTCACCGGCGACGGGAGGGCAGCGGTGCCTCGCGGCGTGAGGAGCTGATGCGCTCTGTCGAGATTAGGCGAAAAGGTAAGAGCGAATTTATAAACTCTTTGCGAACGAGTGACCCGACAACGTGAAACGTGTCTAGAAAACCACCTTAGTACTGGATACAGGGTACAGACAAGAGCAACTGGACGAGGGAAATGTAGCAGGGCAACTCTGGCCAATAGAGTTCTCCAAAGTGCCTGGAAAAGGGGGGGTATCGATGTTGGCCGGCACGAACAGGTCCCTTCTCAGGCTGGCCAGCAGCATTGCCGTGCCGGGGGGCAGCTGCCGGGCTGTGGGCCGGGGGCTGCGGCTGTTTGGGGCGCTGCCCCCGCTTTGTTTTCCTAGGGGAGCCCCCCCCCGTTTTGGGGGGTGGTGGTACGTGCACGTGTAAGTGACACGATGTTCCCAGCTGCTTTGTTCTCTGCCTTGTTTTTTCAGACGCCTGTCCCCGTTTTCTCGCTTTTGAAGAGAAGCTGCCAAGTTAACGTATGCTGCGCTGAAGTTATAGAAGATGTAGCCCCTCCTTAAGCGGTTGACGTGCGGGAAAGGCTTTCTGACCGCCTGCACGGCGAGGGGACGTTTTTCGCCTTTCGGATCCTTCTGCACGACAAGAGGGAGACGGAAGGTTAAGTAACACGTTGTTTAGAAGCTGAGAGCTTAGTTTATATTTAACTAAGAATTCACAGATGCGTGGTCAGCGAGAAACTAAAGGGTTATAAGTAAGCTCATGAAATGAAGTAAAGAACGCGGCTTAGCCTTGGTTTTTGACTATGCACTGGAACGGCAATAACTACAGCAGAAGCTGCCGCGGCTTTAACGCGCAAGGGGCGTGAGCGTTGCGAAGCCGCCTGAGTTGCAGAGTGTCCTGATTGCGGTGCTGAGTGTTGGATAGATTGGAGCTGCGTAGCGGAATTGTTTTGTTTTGGAGAGGGTGGGATCAAGTTGGAGCACAGCTTGTGAGGGCGGTATGTGGTGGGTAGGCTTTAGTATTATGCGTGGAGCGGTGCTGTAAGCGTTGCTAGTTATTGCCTGTCTTTGTTCCAAGATGAGCCGCGTCGTTCTGCGTGACGCGTAACGGGAGGACGGCGTAGGAGCGTCATTGTGAAAAAGAGCCCGTTGGGGGGTATTTTAGCTGGCAGGAAAGAGACTGGGGAACCGCCCGCTGATAATGCGAGTAGAGCAGCCTCGATGAGATGTGATGAGCAGAGGCCGTTGTATAAAGTGGACAAGGAAGGAAAGGCTGCGGGCAAAGCGCGGTGCTGCAGCCGGCCGCCCCAGTGCGGAACTCTGCTGTGGAATTCATGTGTTTCAGAGGGGGAGCTGTGACCACCCCATGCTCAGCAGAGCCCCCAGCCCAGGTCGGGGGAGCAGGACTCGCGGCACCGTCCTCTGTCCCCAGCGTGCCGGGGTGCGGCTGCCAGCCTGTGGGACGTGGCTGCGGCTGTTCGTGGCGCTGCCCCCCCGTTTTTGGGGGCTCTGGTATGTACATAGGTAAATGGCATTTTAAAGTAATGAGCTGGCAGCTGGGGCTGTTTTCCTTTTCTACCTTTTTTTTTTGGAGTGAATAAATGGGGGGACTCAGGGCGTGACCATGATGTTACTGGAGGAGCAGGCCAGCGAGAGATGGGGGCTTACAGCCCCAAAATGCCTGAAGATTCATGGGCGGGGTGTTCAGTGGTGCTGTGGGGAGGAGAAATTACTCCCCATCCCCTGCAGGATAAACAGAACAATCCCACATCAAAGCCGTCCTAGAGAAATACTCACTGTTTGTCATTCAGGTTCTAGAACGGCCCAATGTCCTCTTAAAGGTTGTGGTGGTGCGGGTCAGGGATCCCCAGGCTGTGCCGGGACCACAGGACGGCTGCTGGTGGAACCGAAGTCAAGGACAACTTCTCAGAGGTAAGAACCTTCCGATTTGTTCCCCTCAGGACACATCCCTTTGCCTCTGGACCCCTCACAAGCTTACTCGCCCCCTGGTTCCCTCAGAAACCCATTTCTTTCCAGTTCCTCTGCGATTACCCTGCCTGCCTTTGGGTCCCTGCAGGCTCTTCAGTGGCATCACGGTGCCTGTTTGACCTTTGCCCCATTAAATTCCCCTCAAAACTTGCCCATTTGCTCTTGACACATCTCAGAGGCCTCATTTTTCCCTCTTGTCTCCTCTCAGGACCGCCCATCTGTTGGCCTCTGTCGAGGGTTTAGATTGTGGGGTGACAGTAACACCCTGGCAGACGTATTGTTAACCCCTTCTCTCCCCCACTTCCCCCTTTTGCCCCTCCCTCTCCCCTTTCCCACTCAGGACAGGCGATCGGGAGGGAAAGAAGGACAGAGAGAAGAGCGTTGGAAAAATTAACAATGTTTTACTAATGCTACTAATAAGAATAGAGAAAATCATACAAAATATACAAAACCAATCTTTAATGTCTCAGCACCTGCAGAGCTGGCACCCGAAGTCCTGGACTGGACTCTGCAGACAACTGGAGCTGGATTCAGTTTCTCACTAGGCCTCAGTTCGCAGAGACGACTGGCAAGGTCCTCTCCTAATGTCACCATAAGCAGAAGGGACGAAAAGGGGCCAAGAGGACAAGATCCTCGTGATCTCCCACTTTTATATGAAGTATTCACGTGAATGGGATGTTATACACCGTTGGTCAGTTTCTTGGTCACCTGTTTCTTGTTGCCCCTCTTGCAAGATGTGAATCTGTCCTTAGCAACAAGTTAGCATTCCATTGCTCTGTTTACCAAAACAGGTATCTGGTTCTCCAGGAAAATGCAGCTAATGTGAAGCTTTAGCTGACAGGCAAATTCACTAAAAGAGAAACTTGTTTTTTAACAAAACCAGGACTGCCCCCCACCGCGATCCCCTCAGAACTCCTCTGATTCCCATCTGCTCCTCTCAGGACAGCTGAGCTTGTCTTTTGGGGCCCCTGAGAGCCCCCATTTACCTTCTTTGACCTACCTTTGTTGTCGTTCCCAGCCCATCCTGGTGTTTTCCATCCTTCGGGACTTAGTTATTACTGTTGTGAGAGTCAGAGAGAAAATGAGGAGTCTCTGTGACTTACAACTGTCATTGTTGATCTACAGTATATTAGAGGCGGATTCTTGCAGGATTTATTGCTGCCTTGTCCTTCGCTCCTCCCCAGAACGTAGCGCTGGTGCGAGTTCCCCAGTACACGTGTGTGTGTCCAGCCGGGTACGTTTGCGGGTGAGCGCGTCAGGGTGGGCAGACGGCTGAATGGACGCGCAACTCAGAGACAGTGTTGCTGCGCAGCTGCTAAGGACAGCGCGTGTCCCGTGCAGAATAACATCCTTTGCGCTCCGTGTGCGTGTTCCTCCTTTGAAATGAAGTTGCGCTGCCCGGTGTTTCACGTTGCGTGCGGTACCTGCTGGGCTGAGTCTCCTCCCCGCGCTCCGGTCGGTTCCATCGCGCTGCCGCAGCCTCGGCAGCACTGTGGGGTTCGTTGGACGCGTTGCTGGCGGAGCCGGCACCGACAGTCTCTGGACACGTCGAGGCGCTGCGGTGGGTTTTCCTGGAAATTCCAGGGTCCTTGTGTTTTATTATTGTAACTGCTTACTTACTGTAAGACATTTAGAATTAAAACTTAAATAAGAGTAACCAGAAGAGTCTTTGGGAGTAAATAATGCCTCTCATCTACTCTAGCTGTTACTCAAGACTCTGCAGACAGTAATTATCCCCAATTTATGTAGTAAAATTTAAAAGAGTGGAATATAAATACTGGAGCACTAATTGGAAGTAATACCTGTAGAGAAAAAACCTCTAGTTTATATCTATAATAAAAAATAATGTGTGCTAGTTAATCTGCCTGGTAGTAATGTAATGATGAAAATGTTAAAGTGTAAATAAATGAAATTATTTAGGCGTGAGCAATAACTAAATTTAATTTCAGCTATTACTTGGTGAACTAGGCAGCGGTTCTTCCCAATCTGAATCCTCGTTTAAAAAGCACATTGTTTGGAATTCCTTTTAAATGATAAAGGCAGAAAACTAATGTAGAGTCATTGGTAGCTACATTTAAACAACCGTTATGAAATAAACTGCAGGCACGAATGACTGCATAGGAAACAAAATAAGGAAGCTTTAGATGTTAAACAGCAGTGGAAAGTAATCGGGAGTGTTTCGTATTTAAATTATAACAGAGCCATGAGATTGGAGGCAACAAAGCTCAGAACCAAACAGAGTCAAAACGTTACTTTTTTTTTTTTTTTTTTTAAAGAGAAGTTAAAAGGAACCACTAAATAGTGGCTGTTTATAAATAGAGGCAGTAAAGAGTTCCCAGGCAGTAATGATTCCCAACAGAACAGTAAAAGATATTTTGATGTAAAATAAAATTAGAAAAGTCTGAATTTAAGCACAGCTTTTTTGGGGTTGTGCAAAAACATGACCGGTATTAATTACCTCTGAGTTAAAATAAAAAGACAGCAAACTCGATGTGGTTAACAACAGTTAATTTTAATTTTTCAGCGTGCTATCCAGTCCGGCCTCTCCCTCCAAGGGCGTGGTCTGAGAAAGCCACACCCCCAACTCCACCCTGTCCCAGCTCCGCCCCTGCCGGTCTGTGCCCTCCCCGAGGCGCGTGTCCCTTACAGACCCCTTCCCTTTCATCGCGCCCACCCCCCAGCAGCACGGTGCATCGAAGCCCCGCCCACAGCTCCACCCCCAAACTCAGCCCCTGCTAACCCACCCCCCCTCAGAGCACGTGCTGTACAGAGCCCACCCTTATCTCGGCTCCACCCCTCCTTTCCTAAGCCACGCCCCCCTCGGGCGTGTCCCTCTCCCTTCCTCAAGAGGCTCCTCCTATGGGGGCGTGGCACACGGAGGCTGCACCCCCTGCCCACTTTCCTCAAGCAGGCCTCCCAATGGGCGTTTCTTCACAGTCCCCGCCCCTCAGCACTGACCCCACCCCGGTGGGTGGGGCCGCACTCAGCTGCGCACGGCCCCCCGCCCCCCCCCCAATAGGTGACCCCAAAGTAACTCCATGGCTGCCCCACAGGTACCTCTATAGCAGCGCTGTTCCTGCCCCGTAAGAGCTCCAGACTCGCCTCTGAAGAGCCCCTTGGCAGCCACTGAAGTGCCCCACAGGTTATCACCACAGCCGCCCCATCCCGCCCCACGGCCGCCGCTGCGGGACCCCTGGAGCCCCCGGCCCTACAGCGCGCGGTCTCGCTCCCCCGGTGCCCTTGAAGCCACGTCCTGGCCGCGGCCGGAGCAGCCGCCGCTTTCCGCCCCCCCACATCCCCCGATCGCCGCTGCTGCCGCGGCCGGAGCAGCCGCCGCTTTCCGCCCCCCCCAAATCCCCCGATCGCCGATGCTGCCGCGGCCGGAGCAGCCGCCGCTTTCCGCCCCCCCCACATCCCCCGATCGCCGCTGCTGCCGCGTCCGGAGCAGCCGCCGCTTTCCGCCCCCCCACATCCCCCGATCGCCGCTGCTGCCGCGGCCGGAGCAGCCGCCGCTTTCCGCCCCCCACATCCCCCGATCGCTGCTGCCGCCGCGGCCGGAGCAGCCGCCGCTTTCCGCCCCCCCACATCCCCCGATCGCTGCTGCCGCCGCGGCCGCAGGAGCCGTCGCTTTCCGCCCCCCCCACATCCCCCGATCGCTGCTGCTGCCGCGGCCGGAGGATCCGCCGCTTTCCGCCCCCCCACATCCCCCGATCGCTGCTGCCGCCGCGGCCGGAGCAGCCGCCGCTTTTCCGCCACCCACATCCCCCGATCGCTGCTGCCGCCGCGGCTGGAGCAGCCGCCGCTTTCCGCGCCCCCCCCACATCCCCCGATCGCTGCTGCTGCCGCGGCCGGAGCAGCCGCCGCTTTCCGCCCCCCACATCCCCCGATCGCTGCTGCTGCCGCGGCCGGAGCAGCCGCCGCTTTCCGCCCCCCCTACATCCCCCGATCGCTGCTGCTGCTGCTGCAGGAGCCGCCGTTTTTCCGCCCCCTACGTCCCCCGATCCCTGCTGCTGCCGCCGGTTTTCCGCCTAGCCTCAACTGTCCTCCTTCGTCCTCAATCGCCGCCACATGCCGCCATAACGTCTCCTCTTCCGCCATCTTGTCTTCCCCTTCTGTTCGCGTTCGCTATTTTATACCGAGGGAGGGAGGAGGCGCTCGCTGATTGGCTGAGGTATCAGCCGCGGAAGTCGCCCATTGGCTCATCCCCACGTGGCATTCCCCGTGAGGGTGGGAGAAAGGCGCTGATTGGTCATCCTGTCGCTGAGGGGAGGAAGGCACTGATTGACGTTCGCAGTACCAGGCGCTGATTCGCTAGCGCCCCTGAGGTAGAAAAGGCGCTGATTGGTCGCCGTTTTCCCGCCGACGTTCGCCCACAGCAACGAAGCGCTGATTGGGCAGCGCGGCTGAGGGGGGGAGGCTCGCCCATTGGCCGGAGGGCGGGCGGGGGGCGGGACTGGGCGGGACAAGGAGGTGATAAAGGGGGCGGTGCAGAGCGCACGCAAGACTGGAAACGTGGAGGCGGCAGCGGCTGCGGGAGCTCCTGAGCGCTGACGAACCGGCCGACCCCCCCCCCCCCCGCCCCCGCGGGAAACCCGGGAGCGGCAGGAACGGCGGCCGGAATCAGTTAACGGGGCGGGTTAGGGCGGTAATTATCGTGCGGGTGTTAATTGGGGCTCGGCGGGTTAATGAGTGACCGGCGGGCTGGGGTGTATCTGGGGGTTTTGATCGAAATTGGGGTTTTAAAGCCGCGGGTTTGTGATGGGGGGGGCGGGGGGCGATTAAGGCCACCGGAGCCGCTTTAACGGTTTAAATCGTTGTGTTGAAACCGGGAGGAGCTGGTTCGGGGCTTTTCTCAGCAATCGGGGCTGGTTTGGGTCGAATTCGGCTTTTAAAAGTTTTTTTAGCGTATTTTTTGGGTGCCGATTTGTGCCAAAAGGCGCCTTTAAAATCTGTTTATTGAGGGTTTATCGGGAGAATTAAAGTTTAAAGCTCGGGGAGATTTGGGGCTTTTCCCCGGGATTTTGAGTCCAAATCGGGTTTTTTTAGAGCCCTTATTTATTTAAATTGTTATGTTTGAGGGGGCTTTTTGGGGTTTTATTTCGCTGAGCTGGGTTCGGGCGGTTCGAGGCTCCTGAGGACGCTGAGTTGTTTTAATTACTTAGAGCTGTGAGGAGCCATTTGGGGCCGTTTGGGTCTAAATCGGCTTTTTAAAAGGTTTATTTAACGCGTTTAAAGTTGGAGGGGCCGATTTGCGACTTTAAAGCTTTTTGAATCTACTTATTGATAAGAATTTATACACTAGATTAGTATTTAAAGCCCGGGGGAGATTTGGGGCTGTTTCCCAGGACTGCGAGTCCAAATGCGGTTTTTTCTTTTAACCGCTTATTAATTTAAATTATTATATTTAAACGGGGCTTTTTGAGGTTTTATGAGGTTTTTTTGAGCATTTTGGGCGGTTCTGAGGCTCCTAAAGCCGCTTAATTGTTTAAATTATTAATTGTTAAAATAATTTAAATAGTTGTTGAAATAAGTGTGTAAATTATTGTATTTAGAGTCGGGAGGGGCATTTTGTTGCTTTTTGAGGGGGTTTTAGGGCTGAATTCACTTTATTGAACGTGTCCAGAGCTGGGGGTCCCGGATCTGTGCTGATTTGCGCCCCAAAAAAAGCTTTAAAAATCTATTTATTTGTAATTTACTGAATTAATATTTAAGCGGGAACAAATTGGGCTTTTTTAACCCGCCGCCATTTTGTCTCCCCCGTCCCGTTCTCCCCTCACGCTGCGGGGGCCGAGGAGACGCTCGCTGATTGGCCGGTGCCGTCTGGCGGGAAAGCCTCTCGGGGGCTCAGGCCAGCTCGGCTGTCTCCGAGGGACAGGAAGGTGCTGATTGGTCGCTGCCTCTGAGGAGAGGAAGGTGCTGATTGGTCACCGCCTCCCTGAACCCACTTAATTGTTTACACTGTATTTTTAAATTTATTTATATATTTTAATTTAATTTAACTTAATTTTAATTTAATATATATACTATTTAATTTATTAAATAATATATTAATATTAAATCTATAGTTAAAATCAATATAGTAATATACTACTATAAATGATATAATATGATGAATAGTAGAAATATATATAATATATAATCTGATATAATTAACTGATCAACTAATATTCATTGATATTACTTAATGTAATTTATAATTAATATAACCTAATATTGTAATAATGATATTCATTATATAATATTAATATCTATATTTATATAATTACTATGTAATGTATCTAATCTATTTTTACATATATATCTTATTATATAAAGCTGTGAGGGACCATACTGGGCGGGTTTTTGAGATTTTTAAGGCTGTTTGGTCTCAAATTCAATTTACTTCATTTTGGGGCTGTTTTTAGTATAATTTGTGCTCAAAGAAGCTTTTAAGATCAATTTTTTTGGCAGTTAATTTGCTCACTGGGTTAATATTGAAGCGGGGGGATTTGGGGCTGTTTCCCAGGACTGTGACACAAATAACGGCCCTTTCCTTCCCTTTCCCACTGCAGCTCCTGCTCAGAGAACAGTGAAGGCAGCCTGGCCGCCCCCCAACTCCGGCTGACGGGGCCCCCCCCAACTCCGGCTGACGGGGCCCCCCCCAACTCCGGCTGACGGGGCCCCTCAACTCTGGCTGAGGGCCCCCCCCAACTCGGGCTGACGCGCCCCCCTCCAACTCCGTCTGCCGGCCCCCCCGCCCTCCCCTCTCCGGCTGACTGTGCGCCCTCCCCACCCCCCCCTCCAGCTGGCTGCGCCTCCACTGCACACCATGGCAGGGACGGGAGGGGGGATCACAAAGGTCTATGGGGTGGTGTGGGAGTCAGGGCGGCTGTGAGGTCAACGGGGCCGTTGTGGGGTGAAACACCCCTGAAGAGGCTGAACGCCCTGCAGATGAGTAAACCACACGCTGACACACAGTGCCCCATAGCACCTCCATTCTGCCCTATAGATCCACAACACTGCCCCACAGCACCCTATAGCTCCTGCTTGCTATCCCACAGCACCCCATAGCTTCTCCACTCTGCCCCATACATCTACAGCACTGCCACAGAGTACCTCATATGTCTTCCACTCTGCCCCATGGATGCAGAGTGCTGCCCTGCAGCAACCTATAGCTCCTCTGCCCTATACACCCACAGTACTGCCCCACAATGCTCCATAGCTCCTACACTCTGCCCCATAGACCCACAACACTGCCCCACAGCACCCCAGACATCCTCCACTCTGCCCCATACATCCACAGTAGTGCCCCCCAGCACCCCATGGCTCCTGCACTCTGCCCTCTAGATGCCCAGTACTGCCCCACAGCACCATATAGCTCCTGTACTCTGCCCCATACATCCACAGTAGTGCCCCCCAGCACCCCATGGCTCCTGCACTCTGCCCTCTAGATGCCCAGTACTGCCCCACAGCACCATATAGCTCCTGTACTCTGCCCTATACATCCACAGTAGTGCCCCCCAGCACCCCATGGCTCCTGCACTCTGCCCTCTAGATGCCCAGTACTGCCCCACAGCATCATATAGCTCTTGTACTCTGCCCCATAGATCCACAGTAGTGCCCCCCAGCACCCCATGGCTCCTGCACTCTGCCCTCTAGATGCCCAGTACTGCCCCACAGCACCATATAGCTCCTGTACTCTGCCCCATACATCCACAGTAGTGCCCCCCAGCACCCCATGGCTCCTGCACTCTGCCCTCTAGATGCCCAGTACTGCCCCACAGCATCATATAGCTCTTGTACTCTGCCCCATACATCCACAGTAGTGCCCCCCAGCACCCCATGGCTCCTGCACTCTGCCCTCTAGATGCCCAGTACTGCCCCACAGCACCATATAGCTCTTGTACTGCCCCATACATCCACAGTAGTGCCCCCCAGCACCTCATGGCTCCTGCACTCTGCCCTCTAGATGCCCAGTACTGCCCCACAGCACCATATAGCTCCTGTACTCTGCCCCATACATCCACAGTAGTGCCCCCCAGCACCTCATGCCTCCTGCACTCTGCCCTCTATATGCCCAGTACTGCCCCACAGCACCATATAGCTCCTGTACTCTGCCTCATACATCCACAGCAGTGCCCCACAGCACCCCATAGTGACTCTACTCTTCCCCATAGACCCACAGTGGTGCCGCACAGGACTCTACTCTGCCCCTTAGACCCAGAGAGCTGCCCCACAGCAGCCTGTAGGTGCTGCATTCTGCCCCATTGGTGCAAAGTGCTGCCCCACAGCACCCCACATCTCCACCTGACCACCCTTCCCTCCTGACCACACCTGCACTGCCCACTATGGGTGGGTCACAAGGGTCTGTGGGGTGGGTGTGGGGGTCAGGAGGCCTGTGGGGTCAAGGGGGTTGTTGTGGGGTGAAACACCCCTGAAGAGGCTGAACCCCCTACAGATGACCCACACAGTGACCCACAGCAGCCCATAGCCCCTCTGCCCTGTAGAGTCACTGCACCCCATAGCTGCTTTTACTCTGCCCCATAAATGGACAGCACTGTTCCACAGCATCCTGTATCTCCATTCTGCCCCATAGACACACAGTGCTGTCCCACAGCACCCCATATCTTGTTCACTCTGCCCTATACACCCACAGTGTAACCCCACAGCACCCTACAGTTCCTCTGCCCTATACATCAACAGCACTGTCCCAGAAAACACCGTAGCTTCTTCACACTAACCCATAGGCCAGAAATGCTGCCCTACAGCACACTGTAGCTCCTGCACCCTGCCCCATAGACCCACAGCAGTGCCCCACAGCGCCCCACACATCCGGGCTGCCCTATACATCCACAGCACTGCTCTGCAGCACCATATAGTTCCAGCACTCTGCCCCATTGATATGGAGCACCCCACAGCTTCTGCATTCTGCACAAAGATCCACATTCCTGGGTCCCCTCACCCCACCAGATGTCCTGGGTTGCGATGCTGCACGGGGCCCCGTGCACAACAGAAAATGAGGACAGCGTGGCTGCTGGGCTCCACCCTACTTGGAATCCAAGGTGGCTGGGGGGGGCTGGCGGCCATGCTGGCACTGCCGGAGGGGCTGTTGATCTGGGCTGTGCTCAGGCGGCAGCTCCCGGCTGTATCGGCCGCTCCCATTGGCTGCCCCTGTTCCCCTGCACCTTGCCCATGGGAACAAGATGGCTGCTCTGATGGGTGGCCCTCTCAGCTGCTGTGTCCCTGCTGGTGGGTGGGGCCATGGCTGTCCTGGCTGCCAAGCCTGTGCTGGAAGGGTGGGGCTGAGGTGGGCGGGGTCTGCCTAGGGCGGCCATTTTGGGATGGGGCCCAAGGTGGGTGGTGGGACCTGTGACTTTGTTTACCTCTGATGGCCATCTTGGAAAAGGGCAGCGCTGTGCTGCTGCCATCCTGACATTGCTCCCGCAGGGCCATGCTGGGGGATTTTTAACCTGGTTTTGGGGCCAATTCTCACCCAATAAAATTAAATAATGTAAAAAAACCTTTAGCATGTGGTTTGTTCCATCTCCAGTGAAGGATTTGGGTGTGGGGTTTAGGGTCGAGGGTGGGGCTGAAGGTGTGGGCGGGGCCACTGCCCACTCCATGCCCCTCCCAAGCTCTCCCCAGTGTGCCTTCCCGGAGGGGTGTGCCCCAACCAGGCCCCACCCCCTTTCCAAGCACCCCACCCTCCCAGCTGGGCTCCTCCCCCTTGACCCACACTTCCACCCCCATTGGTGGGCTCCCTGCAGGGGGTGTGGCCTACAGACCTACAACTCCTTCCCCTCCCCTGCTGAGCCATGTACCGGACAGCATGACAGGGGCAGACAAAGCTCAGGAAAGACCAACAGAGCCAGGCAGGGCCTGAGAGAGATTGAGAAAGTCTGACAGAACCCGACAGGTCTCGACACTGCCCGACAGGGCCCGAGAGAGTTTGTCGGATCCTCCCAGAGCCTGACAAAGCTTGACAGAGCCCAACAGGACCCGTCAGGGCCTGACAAATCCTGTCAGTTCCTGATAGAGCCTCAATGTGTATGACAGATTCCTGGGGACCTCAACAGAGCCTGAGAAATCTGGAAAGGGCTCAGCAGAACCCAACAGGTCTCGACAGAGCCCTACAGAGCCCATCAAAGCCTGATAGAGCCTGACAGGCCTCAAGAGGTCTCAACAGAGCCCTACAGAGCCCATCAAAGCCTGATAGAGCCTGACAGACCCCAAGAGGTCTCGACAGGGCTTCACAAAGACCAGCAGTGTCTGACAGAGCCCGACAGGAGTGCAGGTGCTGTCACTTCAAGTGAGATTCCAGGTGATTTGATAAGGGTGGTGGGTGGGCCTGGGGTGATTGACCCCTCCCCTTTCCCAGGGGATTGTGGGAAGGGGTGGGCAGGTCTCAGGGTATTTGAGCCCCAGCCCCTGGACAGGTGCTCATGCTGCTCCTGGGCTGCTCGGGTGCTGGTTCTCTGCTGCTCCTTCAGCAGTCGGCAGCTTTTGGGCTGTTTAAGCTACATGGGCAGATGTGTTTGGAGAAGTAGAGGTGTCTGTTTGAGGTAGAACTTTCAGGACCAGCAGATTTTTAACAGCAGCTGTAGTTGAAAGTATGATTGTAACTATGTTTCATTTATTGAATCAATTCCAGGTGCTTTGCATTTTCCTAAAATTCCAATGAAGGTGGGGTGTTAATTTTTGGTTTGTATTGGTATGTAACAAGTTCCTGATATAATCTCTCCTCCTAGGACTGATTCTCAGGTTATCTATCAGGAGTTAGGATGAGCATCTAGTACCTGTAGGTGGAGTTTTAGCATTTCTGAAAGAAGCAGCAGGACCATAAGGCAGAGTGTCTTTCAAGCTACGGGGTCACTCATCACCTCCCTGATCACCCATAGAACAGTGTGTTATCCACAGAACCTTTGCAGTGTGCGGTGGACTCTGGTAGATCATTCAAATGTATCTCGCAGAACTCAGCCAAGAGGAGCAATGGCTAGTGAACTAGTATTGATAACCGTTATCTGAGTGATCATTATTGTGTATGTATTTTCTTATTGTGGGTGATAAAGAGGAAAGTGGCAACTTTCTGGTTTCTCCCAAGAACTACAGTTCTACATTTTCTTGCTGTCTTACGCGTCATTAGGGGTTGTAGGAGAGGCTCCGGCACGGCTTAGCGAGCGTGTGTTTTCTCGTGTTCCTGTAGATGCTGAAGAGGAACCCGGCGACGCGGGAAGACGGCCGTTGGCGCGCGTGGCGTTTTCCTCTGTTGAAGACAGACGGGTTGGGTCCCTGGGCCCTCTGAAAGCTAAGTGGAGGCACGGGGGCTGGGAAGGGGCTGGGAATGGCAGGGACGGGGGGTCTAGTTCTGAGAAGGGAAAGGGCCGTCCGGGAACCGTCCCCTTGGCGCGGGGAAAGGGCCCGGGGACCTTTACAGAGCCATGCCAGCGTGTGCCGGGCAGGGCAGCTCCAGCCTGTGTCTGCGTTGTGGTGTAGCTCGGGAAGCCTGCCTCGCGCCTGTCAGACGATGCTGGGGTCTCGTTGCGTTCGAGGGACACGCAAGGCATCTCGGGTACCGTCCCGGGATCTGGAACGCCGGTGCCGACTGGCGTAGCGCCCACTGGACGCTGGTTTTCTGGCATCAGCAGCCGAAAGCGTGGAGGGTTCTTGCGTGTCGGCCGTTTCTGCGCACTGGCGTTTGTGGCGTTGTCCTGGGCTGTGCCGGCAGCTGTGCTCTCTACGCATCCAGTCTCAGGGACTGGAACTTCAAGATGCTGGGAAGAAGTTCGTAGGCGTTGCAGCAGCTTGTCGTTTGGTTGCGCCGCCTCTGCTCGGTTGTGGCGGTGCCGCCGTCTGGTGAGGAGCCGTGGCGTTGGGCTCCTTGTTCACTTGGGGTTGTAGGAGAGGCTCCTCGCCTCACCGCTGCCTCCCCGTAGCTGATTTGGATGGATGCCTGTGTGGTCTGGGAGCGTCGTTTTCGTTGTGGAGCGTTTTTGGTGCCGTGGCCGTCGTGTGGTCTCTGACGTCGTGTGGAGCCTGTGTGTGCGCGGGTGCGCGTTTGGCTGGGAGCTGCTCTGCCCGGACGCGTGGAGTCGGGGGTGGGCGGACGGAGCTCTGGGAGCCCCCGGTTAATCTGCTGACGCGTAAAATGGCGTAGGCAGAGGTTGTGCGCTCACCTGGGACGGAGTAGCCGTGGGCAGGGGAGTGGAGGGTCCCTGCGCAGGCGTTTTAGAGGCTCCATGGGAGCTTGGCATGTCATTGCGCAATCGAAAGCAGACCTGTGGGATGGGCAAGCTGTTGATGAGCTGCTGGGTGACTTGCTGCATAACTGGATTTCAGGTGCAGAGGAAGGACTTGGCACGGAAGAGCGGCGGAGGCGGCGAGCTGTGCGCCGTAAGCAGGTGGGTGGGTGCGTGGCGCCAGAGGGAAGCTGTGCCGTGTGGCTCTCGCTGAGCTCGGTCGTTTCTCTGTTTCCTAGGTGTGAAGCGACGAGGAAAGCTGCGTATGGGCACCGCAGCTCCTCGGGCCAGGTGAGCACGGAGTGCTGGGCTGAAGCGGCAGCTGGCGTCAGGTCCCGTGTTGCTGGTGCGGGTCTGAGCGTCCTTTGGTTGTGTTTTAGAGGCGGTAGCTGAACGTCTTCGTGGTGAACAGCGTGGCAGGCGAAAGCAAGGGCGGCCGGCTGGACGGGCGGCCCAGGTAAGGGAGGGCGAGATGGGACCGTGCGCGGGCAGGCTGCGCTTTCGGGCGGCGTCCGAGCGCGTGCCTCTGGTTTTGCAGGTGCCGCAGACGAGCTGCGAGGGGCGAAGCCGCAGGCGGGCCGGCAGCCGAGAAGGTGAGGCGGCGGAGGGCGTGGAGGAGCCCGGTATTGCCCGCTGACTGGGTTCAGCGTTTCGTTCTCGCTTCGCAGGCGCTTTGTGGGCCCTTTGGACTGGGAGGGGCGTTTGCGGTGAGCCGGGCTGGGGGCGAGGTGGAGCGTGGGGCCGGCGACTCGTTCCAGGCGCTACAGTTCCTTTGCTTCTCGCCGTCTTAGGCGCCTCGAGCGGTGAGGGTCGGTGACCGCGGCCGCGGCACGACGCGCCCAACGGAACGCCGTGGAACTTAGCAGGAGGTGGGTGGTTGCGGAAGGGGTCGGCGTTTACCCCACGACGCCGTGTGCCGGCACGGCTTAGCGAGCGTGTGTTTTCTCGTGTTCCTGTAGACGCTGAAGAGGAACCCGGCGACGCGGGAAGACGGCCGTTGGCGCGCGTGGCGTTTTCCTCTGTTGAAGACAGACGGGTTGGGTCCCTGGGCCCTCTGAAAGCTAAGTGGAGGCACGGGGGCTGGGAAGGGGCTGGGAATGGCAGGGACGGGGGGTCTAGTTCTGAGAAGGGAAAGGGCCGTCCGGGAACCGTCCCCTTGGCGCGGGGAAAGGGCCCGGGGACCTTTACAGAGCCATGCCAGCGTGTGCCGGGCAGGGCAGCTCCAGCCTGTGTCTGCGTTGTGGTGTAGCTCGGGAAGCCTGCCTCGCGCCTGTCAGACGATGCTGGGGTCTCGTTGCGTTCGAGGGACACGCAAGGCATCTCGGGTGCCGTCCCGGGATCTGGAACGCCGGTGCCGACTGGCGTAGCGCCCATTGGACGCTGGTTTTCTGGCATCAGCAGCCGAAAGCGTGGAGGGTTCTTGCGTGTCGGCCGTTTCTGCGCAGTGGCGTTTGTGGCGTTGTCCTGGGCTGTGCCGGCAGCTGTGCTCTCTACGCATCCAGTCTCAGGGACTGGAACTTCAAGATGCTGGGAAGAAGTTCGTAGGCGTTGCAGCAGCTTGTCGTTTGGTTGCGCCGCCTCTGCTCGGTTGTGGCGGTGCCGCCGTCTGGTGAGGAGCCGTGGCGTTGGGCTCCTTGTTCACTTGGGGTTGTAGGAGAGGCTCCTCGCCTCACCGCTGCCTCCCCGTAGCTGATTTGGATGGATGCCTGTGTGGTCTGGGAGCGTCGTTTTCGTTGTGGAGCGTTTTTGGTGCCGTGGCCGTCGTGTGGTCTCTGACGTCGTGTGGAGCCTGTGTGTGCGCGGGTGCGCGTTTGGCTGGGAGCTGCTCTGCCCGGACGCGTGGAGTCGGGGGTGGGCGGACGGAGCTCTGGGAGCCCCCGGTTAATCTGCTGACGCGTAAAATGGCGTAGGCAGAGGTTGTGCGCTCACCTGGGACGGAGTAGCCGTGGGCAGGGGAGTGGAGGGTCCCTGCGCAGGCGTTTTAGAGGCTCCATGGGAGCTTGGCATGTCATTGCGCAATCGAAAGCAGACCTGTGGGATGGGCAAGCTGTTGATGAGCTGCTGGGTGACTTGCTGCATAACTGGATTTCAGGTGCAGAGGAAGGACTTGGCACGGAAGAGCGGCGGAGGCGGCGAGCTGTGCGCCGTAAGCAGGTGGGTGGGCGCGTGGCGCCAGAGGGAAGCTGTGCCGTGTGGCTCTCGCTGAGCTCGGTCGTTTCTCTGTTTCCTAGGTGTGAAGCGACGAGGAAAGCTGCGTATGGGCACCGCAGCTCCTCGGGCCAGGTGAGCACGGAGTGCTGGGCTGAAGCGGCAGCTGGCGTCAGGTCCCGTGTTGCTGGTGCGGGTCTGAGCGTCCTTTGGTTGTGTTTTAGAGGCGGTAGCTGAACGTCTTCGTGGTGAACAGCGTGGCAGGCGAAAGCAAGGGCGGCCGGCTGGACGGGCGGCCCAGGTAAGGGAGGGCGAGATGGGACCGTGCGCGGGCAGGCTGCGCTTTCGGGCGGCGTCCGAGCGCGTGCCTCTGGTTTTGCAGGTGCCGCAGACGAGCTGCGAGGGGCGAAGCCGCAGGCGGGCCGGCAGCCGAGAAGGTGAGGCGGCGGAGGGCGTGGAGGAGCCCGGTATTGCCCGCTGACTGGGTTCAGCGTTTCGTTCTCGCTTCGCAGGCGCTTTGTGGGCCCTTTGGACTGGGAGGGGCGTTTGCGGTGAGCCGGGCTGGGGGCGAGGTGGAGCGTGGGGCCGGCGACTCGTTCCAGGCGCTACAGTTCCTTTGCTTCTCGCCGTCTTAGGCGCCTCGAGCGGTGAGGGTCGGTGACCGCGGCCGCGGCACGACGCGCCCAACGGAACGCCGTGGAACTTAGCAGGAGGTGGGTGGTTGCGGAAGGGGTCGGCGTTTACCCCACGACGCCGTGTGCCGGCACGGCTTAGCGAGCGTGTGTTTTCTCGTGTTCCTGTAGACGCTGAAGAGGAACCCGGCGACGCGGGAAGACGGCCGTTGGCGCGCGTGGCGTTTTCCTCTGTTGAAGACAGACGGGTTGGGTCCCTGGGCCCTCTGAAAGCTAAGTGGAGGCACGGGGGCTGGGAAGGGGCTGGGAATGGCAGGGACGGGGGGTCTAGTTCTGAGAAGGGAAAGGGCCGTCCGGGAACCGTCCCCTTGGCGCGGGGAAAGGGCCCGGGGACCTTTACAGAGCCATGCCAGCGTGTGCCGGGCAGGGCAGCTCCAGCCTGTGTCTGCGTTGTGGTGTAGCTCGGGAAGCCTGCCTCGCGCCTGTCAGACGATGCTGGGGTCTCGTTGCGTTCGAGGGACACGCAAGGCATCTCGGGTGCCGTCCCGGGATCTGGAACGCCGGTGCCGACTGGCGTAGCGCCCATTGGACGCTGGTTTTCTGGCATCAGCAGCCGAAAGCGTGGAGGGTTCTTGCGTGTCGGCCGTTTCTGCGCAGTGGCGTTTGTGGCGTTGTCCTGGGCTGTGCCGGCAGCTGTGCTCTCTACGCATCCAGTCTCAGGGACTGGAACTTCAAGATGCTGGGAAGAAGTTCGTAGGCGTTGCAGCAGCTTGTCGTTTGGTTGCGCCGCCTCTGCTCGGTTGTGGCGGTGCCGCCGTCTGGTGAGGAGCCGTGGCGTTGGGCTCCTTGTTCACTTGGGGTTGTAGGAGAGGCTCCTCGCCTCACCGCTGCCTCCCCGTAGCTGATTTGGATGGATGCCTGTGTGGTCTGGGAGCGTCGTTTTCGTTGTGGAGCGTTTTTGGTGCCGTGGCCGTCGTGTGGTCTCTGACGTCGTGTGGAGCCTGTGTGTGCGCGGGTGCGCGTTTGGCTGGGAGCTGCTCTGCCCGGACGCGTGGAGTCGGGGGTGGGCGGACGGAGCTCTGGGAGCCCCCGGTTAATCTGCTGACGCGTAAAATGGCGTAGGCAGAGGTTGTGCGCTCACCTGGGACGGAGTAGCCGTGGGCAGGGGAGTGGAGGGTCCCTGCGCAGGCGTTTTAGAGGCTCCATGGGAGCTTGGCATGTCATTGCGCAATCGAAAGCAGACCTGTGGGATGGGCAAGCTGTTGATGAGCTGCTGGGTGACTTGCTGCATAACTGGATTTCAGGTGCAGAGGAAGGGCTTGGCACGGAAGAGCGGCGGAGGCGGCGAGCTGTGCGCCGTAAGCAGGTGGGTGGGCGCGTGGCGCCAGAGGGAAGCTGTGCCGTGTGGCTCTCGCTGAGCTCGGTCGTTTCTCTGTTTCCTAGGTGTGAAGCGACGAGGAAAGCTGCGTATGGGCACCGCAGCTCCTCGGGCCAGGTGAGCACGGAGTGCTGGGCTGAAGCGGCAGCTGGCGTCAGGTCCCGTGTTGCTGGTGCGGGTCTGAGCGTCCTTTGGTTGTGTTTTAGAGGCGGTAGCTGAACGTCTTCGTGGTGAACAGCGTGGCAGGCGAAAGCAAGGGCGGCCGGCTGGACGGGCGGCCCAGGTAAGGGAGGGCGAGATGGGACCGTGCGCGGGCAGGCTGCGCTTTCGGGCGGCGTCCGAGCGCGTGCCTCTGGTTTTGCAGGTGCCGCAGACGAGCTGCGAGGGGCGAAGCCGCAGGCGGGCCGGCAGCCGAGAAGGTGAGGCGGCGGAGGGCGTGGAGGAGCCCGGTATTGCCCGCTGACTGGGTTCAGCGTTTCGTTCTCGCTTCGCAGGCGCTTTGTGGGCCCTTTGGACTGGGAGGGGCGTTTGCGGTGAGCCGGGCTGGGGGCGAGGTGGAGCGTGGGGCCGGCGACTCGTTCCAGGCGCTACAGTTCCTTTGCTTCTCGCCGTCTTAGGCGCCTCGAGCGGTGAGGGTCGGTGACCGCGGCCGCGGCACGACGCGCCCAACGGAACGCCGTGGAACTTAGCAGGAGGTGGGTGTTTGCGGAAGGGGTCGGCGTTTACCCCACGACGCCGTGTGCCGGCACGGCTTAGCGAGCGTGTGTTTTCTCGTGTTCCTGTAGACGCTGAAGAGGAACCCGGCGACGCGGGAAGACGGCCGTTGGCGCGCGTGGCGTTTTCCTCTGTTGAAGACAGACGGGTTGGGTCCCTGGGCCCTCCGAAAGCTAAGTGGAGGCACGGGGGCTGGGAAGGGGCTGGGAATGGCAGGGACGGGGGGTCTAGTTCTGAGAAGGGAAAGGGCCGTCCGGGAACCGTCCCCTTGGCGCGGGGAAAGGGCCCGGGGACCTTTACAGAGCCATGCCAGCGTGTGCCGGGCAGGGCAGCTCCAGCCTGTGTCTGCGTTGTGGTGTAGCTCGGGAAGCCTGCCTCGCGCCTGTCAGACGATGCTGGGGTCTCGTTGCGTTCGAGGGACACGCAAGGCATCTCGGGTGCCGTCCCGGGATCTGGAACGCCGGTGCCGACTGGCGTAGCGCCCATTGGACGCTGGTTTTCTGGCATCAGCAGCCGAAAGCGTGGAGGGTTCTTGCGTGTCGGCCGTTTCTGCGCAGTGGCGTTTGTGGCGTTGTCCTGGGCTGTGCCGGCAGCTGTGCTCTCTACGCATCCAGTCTCAGGGACTGGAACTTCAAGATGCTGGGAAGAAGTTCGTAGGCGTTGCAGCAGCTTGTCGTTTGGTTGCGCCGCCTCTGCTCGGTTGTGGCGGTGCCGCCGTCTGGTGAGGAGCCGTGGCGTTGGGCTCCTTGTTCACTTGGGGTTGTAGGAGAGGCTCCTCGCCTCACCGCTGCCTCCCCGTAGCTGATTTGGATGGATGCCTGTGTGGTCTGGGAGCGTCGTTTTCGTTGTGGAGCGTTTTTGGTGCCGTGGCCGTCGTGTGGTCTCTGACGTCGTGTGGAGCCTGTGTGTGCGCGGGTGCGCGTTTGGCTGGGAGCTGCTCTGCCCGGACGCGTGGAGTCGGGGGTGGGCGGACGGAGCTCTGGGAGCCCCCGGTTAATCTGCTGACGCGTAAAATGGCGTAGGCAGAGGTTGTGCGCTCACCTGGGACGGAGTAGCCGTGGGCAGGGGAGTGGAGGGTCCCTGCGCAGGCGTTTTAGAGGCTCCATGGGAGCTTGGCATGTCATTGCGCAATCGAAAGCAGACCTGTGGGATGGGCAAGCTGTTGATGAGCTGCTGGGTGACTTGCTGCATAACTGGATTTCAGGTGCAGAGGAAGGGCTTGGCACGGAAGAGCGGCGGAGGCGGCGAGCTGTGCGCCGTAAGCAGGTGGGTGGGCGCGTGGCGCCAGAGGGAAGCTGTGCCGTGTGGCTCTCGCTGAGCTCGGTCGTTTCTCTGTTTCCTAGGTGTGAAGCGACGAGGAAAGCTGCGTATGGGCACCGCAGCTCCTCGGGCCAGGTGAGCACGGAGTGCTGGGCTGAAGCGGCAGCTGGCGTCAGGTCCCGTGTTGCTGGTGCGGGTCTGAGCGTCCTTTGGTTGTGTTTTAGAGGCGGTAGCTGAACGTCTTCGTGGTGAACAGCGTGGCAGGCGAAAGCAAGGGCGGCCGGCTGGACGGGCGGCCCAGGTAAGGGAGGGCGAGATGGGACCGTGCGCGGGCAGGCTGCGCTTTCGGGCGGCGTCCGAGCGCGTGCCTCTGGTTTTGCAGGTGCCGCAGACGAGCTGCGAGGGGCGAAGCCGCAGGCGGGCCGGCAGCCGAGAAGGTGAGGCGGCGGAGGGCGTGGAGGAGCCCGGTATTGCCCGCTGACTGGGTTCAGCGTTTCGTTCTCGCTTCGCAGGCGCTTTGTGGGCCCTTTGGACTGGGAGGGGCGTTTGCGGTGAGCCGGGCTGGGGGCGAGGTGGAGCGTGGGGCCGGCGACTCGTTCCAGGCGCTACAGTTCCTTTGCTTCTCGCCGTCTTAGGCGCCTCGAGCGGTGAGGGTCGGTGACCGCGGCCGCGGCACGACGCGCCCAACGGAACGCCGTGGAACTTAGCAGGAGGTGGGTGTTTGCGGAAGGGGTCGGCGTTTACCCCACGACGCCGTGTGCCGGCACGGCTTAGCGAGCGTGTGTTTTCTCGTGTTCCTGTAGACGCTGAAGAGGAACCCGGCGACGCGGGAAGACGGCCGTTGGCGCGCGTGGCGTTTTCCTCTGTTGAAGACAGACGGGTTGGGTCCCTGGGCCCTCTGAAAGCTAAGTGGAGGCACGGGGGCTGGGAAGGGGCTGGGAATGGCAGGGACGGGGGGTCTAGTTCTGAGAAGGGAAAGGGCCGTCCGGGAACCGTCCCCTTGGCGCGGGGAAAGGGCCCGGGGACCTTTACAGAGCCATGCCAGCGTGTGCCGGGCAGGGCAGCTCCAGCCTGTGTCTGCGTTGTGGTGTAGCTCGGGAAGCCTGCCTCGCGCCTGTCAGACGATGCTGGGGTCTCGTTGCGTTCGAGGGACACGCAAGGCATCTCGGGTGCCGTCCCGGGATCTGGAACGCCGGTGCCGACTGGCGTAGCGCCCATTGGACGCTGGTTTTCTGGCATCAGCAGCCGAAAGCGTGGAGGGTTCTTGCGTGTCGGCCGTTTCTGCGCAGTGGCGTTTGTGGCGTTGTCCTGGGCTGTGCCGGCAGCTGTGCTCTCTACGCATCCAGTCTCAGGGACTGGAACTTCAAGATGCTGGGAAGAAGTTCGTAGGCGTTGCAGCAGCTTGTCGTTTGGTTGCGCCGCCTCTGCTCGGTTGTGGCGGTGCCGCCGTCTGGTGAGGAGCCGTGGCGTTGGGCTCCTTGTTCACTTGGGGTTGTAGGAGAGGCTCCTCGCCTCACCGCTGCCTCCCCGTAGCTGATTTGGATGGATGCCTGTGTGGTCTGGGAGCGTCGTTTTCGTTGTGGAGCGTTTTTGGTGCCGTGGCCGTCGTGTGGTCTCTGACGTCGTGTGGAGCCTGTGTGTGCGCGGGTGCGCGTTTGGCTGGGAGCTGCTCTGCCCGGACGCGTGGAGTCGGGGGTGGGCGGACGGAGCTCTGGGAGCCCCCGGTTAATCTGCTGACGCGTAAAATGGCGTAGGCAGAGGTTGTGCGCTCACCTGGGACGGAGTAGCCGTGGGCAGGGGAGTGGAGGGTCCCTGCGCAGGCGTTTTAGAGGCTCCATGGGAGCTTGGCATGTCATTGCGCAATCGAAAGCAGACCTGTGGGATGGGCAAGCTGTTGATGAGCTGCTGGGTGACTTGCTGCATAACTGGATTTCAGGTGCAGAGGAAGGACTTGGCACGGAAGAGCGGCGGAGGCGGCGAGCTGTGCGCCGTAAGCAGGTGGGTGGGCGCGTGGCGCCAGAGGGAAGCTGTGCCGTGTGGCTCTCGCTGAGCTCGGTCGTTTCTCTGTTTCCTAGGTGTGAAGCGACGAGGAAAGCTGCGTATGGGCACCGCAGCTCCTCGGGCCAGGTGAGCACGGAGTGCTGGGCTGAAGCGGCAGCTGGCGTCAGGTCCCGTGTTGCTGGTGCGGGTCTGAGCGTCCTTTGGTTGTGTTTTAGAGGCGGTAGCTGAACGTCTTCGTGGTGAACAGCGTGGCAGGCGAAAGCAAGGGCGGCCGGCTGGACGGGCGGCCCAGGTAAGGGAGGGCGAGATGGGACCGTGCGCGGGCAGGCTGCGCTTTCGGGCGGCGTCCGAGCGCGTGCCTCTGGTTTTGCAGGTGCCGCAGACGAGCTGCGAGGGGCGAAGCCGCAGGCGGGCCGGCAGCCGAGAAGGTGAGGCGGCGGAGGGCGTGGAGGAGCCCGGTATTGCCCGCTGACTGGGTTCAGCGTTTCGTTCTCGCTTCGCAGGCGCTTTGTGGGCCCTTTGGACTGGGAGGGGCGTTTGCGGTGAGCCGGGCTGGGGGCGAGGTGGAGCGTGGGGCCGGCGACTCGTTCCAGGCGCTACAGTTCCTTTGCTTCTCGCCGTCTTAGGCGCCTCGAGCGGTGAGGGTCGGTGACCGCGGCCGCGGCACGACGCGCCCAACGGAACGCCGTGGAACTTAGCAGGAGGTGGGTGTTTGCGGAAGGGGTCGGCGTTTACCCCACGACGCCGTGTGCCGGCACGGCTTAGCGAGCGTGTGTTTTCTCGTGTTCCTGTAGATGCTGAAGAGGAACCCGGCGACGCGGGAAGACGGCCGTTGGCGCGCGTGGCGTTTTCCTCTGTTGAAGACAGACGGGTTGGGTCCCTGGGCCCTCTGAAAGCTAAGTGGAGGCACGGGGGCTGGGAAGGGGCTGGGAATGGCAGGGACGGGGGGTCTAGTTCTGAGAAGGGAAAGGGCCGTCCGGGAACCGTCCCCTTGGCGCGGGGAAAGGGCCCGGGGACCTTTACAGAGCCATGCCAGCGTGTGCCGGGCAGGGCAGCTCCAGCCTGTGTCTGCGTTGTGGTGTAGCTCGGGAAGCCTGCCTCGCGCCTGTCAGACGATGCTGGGGTCTCGTTGCGTTCGAGGGACACGCAAGGCATCTCGGGTGCCGTCCCGGGATCTGGAACGCCGGTGCCGACTGGCGTAGCGCCCATTGGACGCTGGTTTTCTGGCATCAGCAGCCGAAAGCGTGGAGGGTTCTTGCGTGTCGGCCGTTTCTGCGCAGTGGCGTTTGTGGCGTTGTCCTGGGCTGTGCCGGCAGCTGTGCTCTCTACGCATCCAGTCTCAGGGACTGGAACTTCAAGATGCTGGGAAGAAGTTCGTAGGCGTTGCAGCAGCTTGTCGTTTGGTTGCGCCGCCTCTGCTCGGTTGTGGCGGTGCCGCCGTCTGGTGAGGAGCCGTGGCGTTGGGCTCCTTGTTCACTTGGGGTTGTAGGAGAGGCTCCTCGCCTCACCGCTGCCTCCCCGTAGCTGATTTGGATGGATGCCTGTGTGGTCTGGGAGCGTCGTTTTCGTTGTGGAGCGTTTTTGGTGCCGTGGCCGTCGTGTGGTCTCTGACGTCGTGTGGAGCCTGTGTGTGCGCGGGTGCGCGTTTGGCTGGGAGCTGCTCTGCCCGGACGCGTGGAGTCGGGGGTGGGCGGACGGAGCTCTGGGAGCCCCCGGTTAATCTGCTGACGCGTAAAATGGCGTAGGCAGAGGTTGTGCGCTCACCTGGGACGGAGTAGCCGTGGGCAGGGGAGTGGAGGGTCCCTGCGCAGGCGTTTTAGAGGCTCCATGGGAGCTTGGCATGTCATTGCGCAATCGAAAGCAGACCTGTGGGATGGGCAAGCTGTTGATGAGCTGCTGGGTGACTTGCTGCATAACTGGATTTCAGGTGCAGAGGAAGGGCTTGGCACGGAAGAGCGGCGGAGGCGGCGAGCTGTGCGCCGTAAGCAGGTGGGTGGGCGCGTGGCGCCAGAGGGAAGCTGTGCCGTGTGGCTCTCGCTGAGCTCGGTCGTTTCTCTGTTTCCTAGGTGTGAAGCGACGAGGAAAGCTGCGTATGGGCACCGCAGCTCCTCGGGCCAGGTGAGCACGGAGTGCTGGGCTGAAGCGGCAGCTGGCGTCAGGTCCCGTGTTGCTGGTGCGGGTCTGAGCGTCCTTTGGTTGTGTTTTAGAGGCGGTAGCTGAACGTCTTCGTGGTGAACAGCGTGGCAGGCGAAAGCAAGGGCGGCCGGCTGGACGGGCGGCCCAGGTAAGGGAGGGCGAGATGGGACCGTGCGCGGGCAGGCTGCGCTTTCGGGCGGCGTCCGAGCGCGTGCCTCTGGTTTTGCAGGTGCCGCAGACGAGCTGCGAGGGGCGAAGCCGCAGGCGGGCCGGCAGCCGAGAAGGTGAGGCGGCGGAGGGCGTGGAGGAGCCCGGTATTGCCCGCTGACTGGGTTCAGCGTTTCGTTCTCGCTTCGCAGGCGCTTTGTGGGCCCTTTGGACTGGGAGGGGCGTTTGCGGTGAGCCGGGCTGGGGGCGAGGTGGAGCGTGGGGCCGGCGACTCGTTCCAGGCGCTACAGTTCCTTTGCTTCTCGCCGTCTTAGGCGCCTCGAGCGGTGAGGGTCGGTGACCGCGGCCGCGGCACGACGCGCCCAACGGAACGCCGTGGAACTTAGCAGGAGGTGGGTGTTTGCGGAAGGGGTCGGCGTTTACCCCACGACGCCGTGTGCCGGCACGGCTTAGCGAGCGTGTGTTTTCTCGTGTTCCTGTAGACGCTGAAGAGGAACCCGGCGACGCGGGAAGACGGCCGTTGGCGCGCGTGGCGTTTTCCTCTGTTGAAGACAGACGGGTTGGGTCCCTGGGCCCTCTGAAAGCTAAGTGGAGGCACGGGGGCTGGGAAGGGGCTGGGAATGGCAGGGACGGGGGGTCTAGTTCTGAGAAGGGAAAGGGCCGTCCGGGAACCGTCCCCTTGGCGCGGGGAAAGGGCCCGGGGACCTTTACAGAGCCATGCCAGCGTGTGCCGGGCAGGGCAGCTCCAGCCTGTGTCTGCGTTGTGGTGTAGCTCGGGAAGCCTGCCTCGCGCCTGTCAGACGATGCTGGGGTCTCGTTGCGTTCGAGGGACACGCAAGGCATCTCGGGTGCCGTCCCGGGATCTGGAACGCCGGTGCCGACTGGCGTAGCGCCCATTGGACGCTGGTTTTCTGGCATCAGCAGCCGAAAGCGTGGAGGGTTCTTGCGTGTCGGCCGTTTCTGCGCAGTGGCGTTTGTGGCGTTGTCCTGGGCTGTGCCGGCAGCTGTGCTCTCTACGCATCCAGTCTCAGGGACTGGAACTTCAAGATGCTGGGAAGAAGTTCGTAGGCGTTGCAGCAGCTTGTCGTTTGGTTGCGCCGCCTCTGCTCGGTTGTGGCGGTGCCGCCGTCTGGTGAGGAGCCGTGGCGTTGGGCTCCTTGTTCACTTGGGGTTGTAGGAGAGGCTCCTCGCCTCACCGCTGCCTCCCCGTAGCTGATTTGGATGGATGCCTGTGTGGTCTGGGAGCGTCGTTTTCGTTGTGGAGCGTTTTTGGTGCCGTGGCCGTCGTGTGGTCTCTGACGTCGTGTGGAGCCTGTGTGTGCGCGGGTGCGCGTTTGGCTGGGAGCTGCTCTGCCCGGACGCGTGGAGTCGGGGGTGGGCGGACGGAGCTCTGGGAGCCCCCGGTTAATCTGCTGACGCGTAAAATGGCGTAGGCAGAGGTTGTGCGCTCACCTGGGACGGAGTAGCCGTGGGCAGGGGAGTGGAGGGTCCCTGCGCAGGCGTTTTAGAGGCTCCATGGGAGCTTGGCATGTCATTGCGCAATCGAAAGCAGACCTGTGGGATGGGCAAGCTGTTGATGAGCTGCTGGGTGACTTGCTGCATAACTGGATTTCAGGTGCAGAGGAAGGGCTTGGCACGGAAGAGCGGCGGAGGCGGCGAGCTGTGCGCCGTAAGCAGGTGGGTGGGCGCGTGGCGCCAGAGGGAAGCTGTGCCGTGTGGCTCTCGCTGAGCTCGGTCGTTTCTCTGTTTCCTAGGTGTGAAGCGACGAGGAAAGCTGCGTATGGGCACCGCAGCTCCTCGGGCCAGGTGAGCACGGAGTGCTGGGCTGAAGCGGCAGCTGGCGTCAGGTCCCGTGTTGCTGGTGCGGGTCTGAGCGTCCTTTGGTTGTGTTTTAGAGGCGGTAGCTGAACGTCTTCGTGGTGAACAGCGTGGCAGGCGAAAGCAAGGGCGGCCGGCTGGACGGGCGGCCCAGGTAAGGGAGGGCGAGATGGGACCGTGCGCGGGCAGGCTGCGCTTTCGGGCGGCGTCCGAGCGCGTGCCTCTGGTTTTGCAGGTGCCGCAGACGAGCTGCGAGGGGCGAAGCCGCAGGCGGGCCGGCAGCCGAGAAGGTGAGGCGGCGGAGGGCGTGGAGGAGCCCGGTATTGCCCGCTGACTGGGTTCAGCGTTTCGTTCTCGCTTCGCAGGCGCTTTGTGGGCCCTTTGGACTGGGAGGGGCGTTTGCGGTGAGCCGGGCTGGGGGCGAGGTGGAGCGTGGGGCCGGCGACTCGTTCCAGGCGCTACAGTTCCTTTGCTTCTCGCCGTCTTAGGCGCCTCGAGCGGTGAGGGTCGGTGACCGCGGCCGCGGCACGACGCGCCCAACGGAACGCCGTGGAACTTAGCAGGAGGTGGGTGTTTGCGGAAGGGGTCGGCGTTTACCCCACGACGCCGTGTGCCGGCACGGCTTAGCGAGCGTGTGTTTTCTCGTGTTCCTGTAGACGCTGAAGAGGAACCCGGCGACGCGGGAAGACGGCCGTTGGCGCGCGTGGCGTTTTCCTCTGTTGAAGACAGACGGGTTGGGTCCCTGGGCCCTCTGAAAGCTAAGTGGAGGCACGGGGGCTGGGAAGGGGCTGGGAATGGCAGGGACGGGGGGTCTAGTTCTGAGAAGGGAAAGGGCCGTCCGGGAACCGTCCCCTTGGCGCGGGGAAAGGGCCCGGGGACCTTTACAGAGCCATGCCAGCGTGTGCCGGGCAGGGCAGCTCCAGCCTGTGTCTGCGTTGTGGTGTAGCTCGGGAAGCCTGCCTCGCGCCTGTCAGACGATGCTGGGGTCTCGTTGCGTTCGAGGGACACGCAAGGCATCTCGGGTGCCGTCCCGGGATCTGGAACGCCGGTGCCGACTGGCGTAGCGCCCATTGGACGCTGGTTTTCTGGCATCAGCAGCCGAAAGCGTGGAGGGTTCTTGCGTGTCGGCCGTTTCTGCGCAGTGGCGTTTGTGGCGTTGTCCTGGGCTGTGCCGGCAGCTGTGCTCTCTACGCATCCAGTCTCAGGGACTGGAACTTCAAGATGCTGGGAAGAAGTTCGTAGGCGTTGCAGCAGCTTGTCGTTTGGTTGCGCCGCCTCTGCTCGGTTGTGGCGGTGCCGCCGTCTGGTGAGGAGCCGTGGCGTTGGGCTCCTTGTTCACTTGGGGTTGTAGGAGAGGCTCCTCGCCTCACCGCTGCCTCCCCGTAGCTGATTTGGATGGATGCCTGTGTGGTCTGGGAGCGTCGTTTTCGTTGTGGAGCGTTTTTGGTGCCGTGGCCGTCGTGTGGTCTCTGACGTCGTGTGGAGCCTGTGTGTGCGCGGGTGCGCGTTTGGCTGGGAGCTGCTCTGCCCGGACGCGTGGAGTCGGGGGTGGGCGGACGGAGCTCTGGGAGCCCCCGGTTAATCTGCTGACGCGTAAAATGGCGTAGGCAGAGGTTGTGCGCTCACCTGGGACGGAGTAGCCGTGGGCAGGGGAGTGGAGGGTCCCTGCGCAGGCGTTTTAGAGGCTCCATGGGAGCTTGGCATGTCATTGCGCAATCGAAAGCAGACCTGTGGGATGGGCAAGCTGTTGATGAGCTGCTGGGTGACTTGCTGCATAACTGGATTTCAGGTGCAGAGGAAGGGCTTGGCACGGAAGAGCGGCGGAGGCGGCGAGCTGTGCGCCGTAAGCAGGTGGGTGGGCGCGTGGCGCCAGAGGGAAGCTGTGCCGTGTGGCTCTCGCTGAGCTCGGTCGTTTCTCTGTTTCCTAGGTGTGAAGCGACGAGGAAAGCTGCGTATGGGCACCGCAGCTCCTCGGGCCAGGTGAGCACGGAGTGCTGGGCTGAAGCGGCAGCTGGCGTCAGGTCCCGTGTTGCTGGTGCGGGTCTGAGCGTCCTTTGGTTGTGTTTTAGAGGCGGTAGCTGAACGTCTTCGTGGTGAACAGCGTGGCAGGCGAAAGCAAGGGCGGCCGGCTGGACGGGCGGCCCAGGTAAGGGAGGGCGAGATGGGACCGTGCGCGGGCAGGCTGCGCTTTCGGGCGGCGTCCGAGCGCGTGCCTCTGGTTTTGCAGGTGCCGCAGACGAGCTGCGAGGGGCGAAGCCGCAGGCGGGCCGGCAGCCGAGAAGGTGAGGCGGCGGAGGGCGTGGAGGAGCCCGGTATTGCCCGCTGACTGGGTTCAGCGTTTCGTTCTCGCTTCGCAGGCGCTTTGTGGGCCCTTTGGACTGGGAGGGGCGTTTGCGGTGAGCCGGGCTGGGGGCGAGGTGGAGCGTGGGGCCGGCGACTCGTTCCAGGCGCTACAGTTCCTTTGCTTCTCGCCGTCTTAGGCGCCTCGAGCGGTGAGGGTCGGTGACCGCGGCCGCGGCACGACGCGCCCAACGGAACGCCGTGGAACTTAGCAGGAGGTGGGTGTTTGCGGAAGGGGTCGGCGTTTACCCCACGACGCCGTGTGCCGGCACGGCTTAGCGAGCGTGTGTTTTCTCGTGTTCCTGTAGACGCTGAAGAGGAACCCGGCGACGCGGGAAGACGGCCGTTGGCGCGCGTGGCGTTTTCCTCTGTTGAAGACAGACGGGTTGGGTCCCTGGGCCCTCTGAAAGCTAAGTGGAGGCACGGGGGCTGGGAAGGGGCTGGGAATGGCAGGGACGGGGGGTCTAGTTCTGAGAAGGGAAAGGGCCGTCCGGGAACCGTCCCCTTGGCGCGGGGAAAGGGCCCGGGGACCTTTACAGAGCCATGCCAGCGTGTGCCGGGCAGGGCAGCTCCAGCCTGTGTCTGCGTTGTGGTGTAGCTCGGGAAGCCTGCCTCGCGCCTGTCAGACGATGCTGGGGTCTCGTTGCGTTCGAGGGACACGCAAGGCATCTCGGGTGCCGTCCCGGGATCTGGAACGCCGGTGCCGACTGGCGTAGCGCCCATTGGACGCTGGTTTTCTGGCATCAGCAGCCGAAAGCGTGGAGGGTTCTTGCGTGTCGGCCGTTTCTGCGCAGTGGCGTTTGTGGCGTTGTCCTGGGCTGTGCCGGCAGCTGTGCTCTCTACGCATCCAGTCTCAGGGACTGGAACTTCAAGATGCTGGGAAGAAGTTCGTAGGCGTTGCAGCAGCTTGTCGTTTGGTTGCGCCGCCTCTGCTCGGTTGTGGCGGTGCCGCCGTCTGGTGAGGAGCCGTGGCGTTGGGCTCCTTGTTCACTTGGGGTTGTAGGAGAGGCTCCTCGCCTCACCGCTGCCTCCCCGTAGCTGATTTGGATGGATGCCTGTGTGGTCTGGGAGCGTCGTTTTCGTTGTGGAGCGTTTTTGGTGCCGTGGCCGTCGTGTGGTCTCTGACGTCGTGTGGAGCCTGTGTGTGCGCGGGTGCGCGTTTGGCTGGGAGCTGCTCTGCCCGGACGCGTGGAGTCGGGGGTGGGCGGACGGAGCTCTGGGAGCCCCCGGTTAATCTGCTGACGCGTAAAATGGCGTAGGCAGAGGTTGTGCGCTCACCTGGGACGGAGTAGCCGTGGGCAGGGGAGTGGAGGGTCCCTGCGCAGGCGTTTTAGAGGCTCCATGGGAGCTTGGCATGTCATTGCGCAATCGAAAGCAGACCTGTGGGATGGGCAAGCTGTTGATGAGCTGCTGGGTGACTTGCTGCATAACTGGATTTCAGGTGCAGAGGAAGGGCTTGGCACGGAAGAGCGGCGGAGGCGGCGAGCTGTGCGCCGTAAGCAGGTGGGTGGGCGCGTGGCGCCAGAGGGAAGCTGTGCCGTGTGGCTCTCGCTGAGCTCGGTCGTTTCTCTGTTTCCTAGGTGTGAAGCGACGAGGAAAGCTGCGTATGGGCACCGCAGCTCCTCGGGCCAGGTGAGCACGGAGTGCTGGGCTGAAGCGGCAGCTGGCGTCAGGTCCCGTGTTGCTGGTGCGGGTCTGAGCGTCCTTTGGTTGTGTTTTAGAGGCGGTAGCTGAACGTCTTCGTGGTGAACAGCGTGGCAGGCGAAAGCAAGGGCGGCCGGCTGGACGGGCGGCCCAGGTAAGGGAGGGCGAGATGGGACCGTGCGCGGGCAGGCTGCGCTTTCGGGCGGCGTCCGAGCGCGTGCCTCTGGTTTTGCAGGTGCCGCAGACGAGCTGCGAGGGGCGAAGCCGCAGGCGGGCCGGCAGCCGAGAAGGTGAGGCGGCGGAGGGCGTGGAGGAGCCCGGTATTGCCCGCTGACTGGGTTCAGCGTTTCGTTCTCGCTTCGCAGGCGCTTTGTGGGCCCTTTGGACTGGGAGGGGCGTTTGCGGTGAGCCGGGCTGGGGGCGAGGTGGAGCGTGGGGCCGGCGACTCGTTCCAGGCGCTACAGTTCCTTTGCTTCTCGCCGTCTTAGGCGCCTCGAGCGGTGAGGGTCGGTGACCGCGGCCGCGGCACGACGCGCCCAACGGAACGCCGTGGAACTTAGCAGGAGGTGGGTGTTTGCGGAAGGGGTCGGCGTTTACCCCACGACGCCGTGTGCCGGCACGGCTTAGCGAGCGTGTGTTTTCTCGTGTTCCTGTAGACGCTGAAGAGGAACCCGGCGACGCGGGAAGACGGCCGTTGGCGCGCGTGGCGTTTTCCTCTGTTGAAGACAGACGGGTTGGGTCCCTGGGCCCTCTGAAAGCTAAGTGGAGGCACGGGGGCTGGGAAGGGGCTGGGAATGGCAGGGACGGGGGGTCTAGTTCTGAGAAGGGAAAGGGCCGTCCGGGAACCGTCCCCTTGGCGCGGGGAAAGGGCCCGGGGACCTTTACAGAGCCATGCCAGCGTGTGCCGGGCAGGGCAGCTCCAGCCTGTGTCTGCGTTGTGGTGTAGCTCGGGAAGCCTGCCTCGCGCCTGTCAGACGATGCTGGGGTCTCGTTGCGTTCGAGGGACACGCAAGGCATCTCGGGTGCCGTCCCGGGATCTGGAACGCCGGTGCCGACTGGCGTAGCGCCCATTGGACGCTGGTTTTCTGGCATCAGCAGCCGAAAGCGTGGAGGGTTCTTGCGTGTCGGCCGTTTCTGCGCAGTGGCGTTTGTGGCGTTGTCCTGGGCTGTGCCGGCAGCTGTGCTCTCTACGCATCCAGTCTCAGGGACTGGAACTTCAAGATGCTGGGAAGAAGTTCGTAGGCGTTGCAGCAGCTTGTCGTTTGGTTGCGCCGCCTCTGCTCGGTTGTGGCGGTGCCGCCGTCTGGTGAGGAGCCGTGGCGTTGGGCTCCTTGTTCACTTGGGGTTGTAGGAGAGGCTCCTCGCCTCACCGCTGCCTCCCCGTAGCTGATTTGGATGGATGCCTGTGTGGTCTGGGAGCGTCGTTTTCGTTGTGGAGCGTTTTTGGTGCCGTGGCCGTCGTGTGGTCTCTGACGTCGTGTGGAGCCTGTGTGTGCGCGGGTGCGCGTTTGGCTGGGAGCTGCTCTGCCCGGACGCGTGGAGTCGGGGGTGGGCGGACGGAGCTCTGGGAGCCCCCGGTTAATCTGCTGACGCGTAAAATGGCGTAGGCAGAGGTTGTGCGCTCACCTGGGACGGAGTAGCCGTGGGCAGGGGAGTGGAGGGTCCCTGCGCAGGCGTTTTAGAGGCTCCATGGGAGCTTGGCATGTCATTGCGCAATCGAAAGCAGACCTGTGGGATGGGCAAGCTGTTGATGAGCTGCTGGGTGACTTGCTGCATAACTGGATTTCAGGTGCAGAGGAAGGGCTTGGCACGGAAGAGCGGCGGAGGCGGCGAGCTGTGCGCCGTAAGCAGGTGGGTGGGCGCGTGGCGCCAGAGGGAAGCTGTGCCGTGTGGCTCTCGCTGAGCTCGGTCGTTTCTCTGTTTCCTAGGTGTGAAGCGACGAGGAAAGCTGCGTATGGGCACCGCAGCTCCTCGGGCCAGGTGAGCACGGAGTGCTGGGCTGAAGCGGCAGCTGGCGTCAGGTCCCGTGTTGCTGGTGCGGGTCTGAGCGTCCTTTGGTTGTGTTTTAGAGGCGGTAGCTGAACGTCTTCGTGGTGAACAGCGTGGCAGGCGAAAGCAAGGGCGGCCGGCTGGACGGGCGGCCCAGGTAAGGGAGGGCGAGATGGGACCGTGCGCGGGCAGGCTGCGCTTTCGGGCGGCGTCCGAGCGCGTGCCTCTGGTTTTGCAGGTGCCGCAGACGAGCTGCGAGGGGCGAAGCCGCAGGCGGGCCGGCAGCCGAGAAGGTGAGGCGGCGGAGGGCGTGGAGGAGCCCGGTATTGCCCGCTGACTGGGTTCAGCGTTTCGTTCTCGCTTCGCAGGCGCTTTGTGGGCCCTTTGGACTGGGAGGGGCGTTTGCGGTGAGCCGGGCTGGGGGCGAGGTGGAGCGTGGGGCCGGCGACTCGTTCCAGGCGCTACAGTTCCTTTGCTTCTCGCCGTCTTAGGCGCCTCGAGCGGTGAGGGTCGGTGACCGCGGCCGCGGCACGACGCGCCCAACGGAACGCCGTGGAACTTAGCAGGAGGTGGGTGTTTGCGGAAGGGGTCGGCGTTTACCCCACGACGCCGTGTGCCGGCACGGCTTAGCGAGCGTGTGTTTTCTCGTGTTCCTGTAGACGCTGAAGAGGAACCCGGCGACGCGGGAAGACGGCCGTTGGCGCGCGTGGCGTTTTCCTCTGTTGAAGACAGACGGGTTGGGTCCCTGGGCCCTCCGAAAGCTAAGTGGAGGCACGGGGGCTGGGAAGGGGCTGGGAATGGCAGGGACGGGGGGTCTAGTTCTGAGAAGGGAAAGGGCCGTCCGGGAACCGTCCCCTTGGCGCGGGGAAAGGGCCCGGGGACCTTTACAGAGCCATGCCAGCGTGTGCCGGGCAGGGCAGCTCCAGCCTGTGTCTGCGTTGTGGTGTAGCTCGGGAAGCCTGCCTCGCGCCTGTCAGACGATGCTGGGGTCTCGTTGCGTTCGAGGGACACGCAAGGCATCTCGGGTGCCGTCCCGGGATCTGGAACGCCGGTGCCGACTGGCGTAGCGCCCATTGGACGCTGGTTTTCTGGCATCAGCAGCCGAAAGCGTGGAGGGTTCTTGCGTGTCGGCCGTTTCTGCGCAGTGGCGTTTGTGGCGTTGTCCTGGGCTGTGCCGGCAGCTGTGCTCTCTACGCATCCAGTCTCAGGGACTGGAACTTCAAGATGCTGGGAAGAAGTTCGTAGGCGTTGCAGCAGCTTGTCGTTTGGTTGCGCCGCCTCTGCTCGGTTGTGGCGGTGCCGCCGTCTGGTGAGGAGCCGTGGCGTTGGGCTCCTTGTTCACTTGGGGTTGTAGGAGAGGCTCCTCGCCTCACCGCTGCCTCCCCGTAGCTGATTTGGATGGATGCCTGTGTGGTCTGGGAGCGTCGTTTTCGTTGTGGAGCGTTTTTGGTGCCGTGGCCGTCGTGTGGTCTCTGACGTCGTGTGGAGCCTGTGTGTGCGCGGGTGCGCGTTTGGCTGGGAGCTGCTCTGCCCGGACGCGTGGAGTCGGGGGTGGGCGGACGGAGCTCTGGGAGCCCCCGGTTAATCTGCTGACGCGTAAAATGGCGTAGGCAGAGGTTGTGCGCTCACCTGGGACGGAGTAGCCGTGGGCAGGGGAGTGGAGGGTCCCTGCGCAGGCGTTTTAGAGGCTCCATGGGAGCTTGGCATGTCATTGCGCAATCGAAAGCAGACCTGTGGGATGGGCAAGCTGTTGATGAGCTGCTGGGTGACTTGCTGCATAACTGGATTTCAGGTGCAGAGGAAGGGCTTGGCACGGAAGAGCGGCGGAGGCGGCGAGCTGTGCGCCGTAAGCAGGTGGGTGGGCGCGTGGCGCCAGAGGGAAGCTGTGCCGTGTGGCTCTCGCTGAGCTCGGTCGTTTCTCTGTTTCCTAGGTGTGAAGCGACGAGGAAAGCTGCGTATGGGCACCGCAGCTCCTCGGGCCAGGTGAGCACGGAGTGCTGGGCTGAAGCGGCAGCTGGCGTCAGGTCCCGTGTTGCTGGTGCGGGTCTGAGCGTCCTTTGGTTGTGTTTTAGAGGCGGTAGCTGAACGTCTTCGTGGTGAACAGCGTGGCAGGCGAAAGCAAGGGCGGCCGGCTGGACGGGCGGCCCAGGTAAGGGAGGGCGAGATGGGACCGTGCGCGGGCAGGCTGCGCTTTCGGGCGGCGTCCGAGCGCGTGCCTCTGGTTTTGCAGGTGCCGCAGACGAGCTGCGAGGGGCGAAGCCGCAGGCGGGCCGGCAGCCGAGAAGGTGAGGCGGCGGAGGGCGTGGAGGAGCCCGGTATTGCCCGCTGACTGGGTTCAGCGTTTCGTTCTCGCTTCGCAGGCGCTTTGTGGGCCCTTTGGACTGGGAGGGGCGTTTGCGGTGAGCCGGGCTGGGGGCGAGGTGGAGCGTGGGGCCGGCGACTCGTTCCAGGCGCTACAGTTCCTTTGCTTCTCGCCGTCTTAGGCGCCTCGAGCGGTGAGGGTCGGTGACCGCGGCCGCGGCACGACGCGCCCAACGGAACGCCGTGGAACTTAGCAGGAGGTGGGTGTTTGCGGAAGGGGTCGGCGTTTACCCCACGACGCCGTGTGCCGGCACGGCTTAGCGAGCGTGTGTTTTCTCGTGTTCCTGTAGACGCTGAAGAGGAACCCGGCGACGCGGGAAGACGGCCGTTGGCGCGCGTGGCGTTTTCCTCTGTTGAAGACAGACGGGTTGGGTCCCTGGGCCCTCTGAAAGCTAAGTGGAGGCACGGGGGCTGGGAAGGGGCTGGGAATGGCAGGGACGGGGGGTCTAGTTCTGAGAAGGGAAAGGGCCGTCCGGGAACCGTCCCCTTGGCGCGGGGAAAGGGCCCGGGGACCTTTACAGAGCCATGCCAGCGTGTGCCGGGCAGGGCAGCTCCAGCCTGTGTCTGCGTTGTGGTGTAGCTCGGGAAGCCTGCCTCGCGCCTGTCAGACGATGCTGGGGTCTCGTTGCGTTCGAGGGACACGCAAGGCATCTCGGGTGCCGTCCCGGGATCTGGAACGCCGGTGCCGACTGGCGTAGCGCCCATTGGACGCTGGTTTTCTGGCATCAGCAGCCGAAAGCGTGGAGGGTTCTTGCGTGTCGGCCGTTTCTGCGCAGTGGCGTTTGTGGCGTTGTCCTGGGCTGTGCCGGCAGCTGTGCTCTCTACGCATCCAGTCTCAGGGACTGGAACTTCAAGATGCTGGGAAGAAGTTCGTAGGCGTTGCAGCAGCTTGTCGTTTGGTTGCGCCGCCTCTGCTCGGTTGTGGCGGTGCCGCCGTCTGGTGAGGAGCCGTGGCGTTGGGCTCCTTGTTCACTTGGGGTTGTAGGAGAGGCTCCTCGCCTCACCGCTGCCTCCCCGTAGCTGATTTGGATGGATGCCTGTGTGGTCTGGGAGCGTCGTTTTCGTTGTGGAGCGTTTTTGGTGCCGTGGCCGTCGTGTGGTCTCTGACGTCGTGTGGAGCCTGTGTGTGCGCGGGTGCGCGTTTGGCTGGGAGCTGCTCTGCCCGGACGCGTGGAGTCGGGGGTGGGCGGACGGAGCTCTGGGAGCCCCCGGTTAATCTGCTGACGCGTAAAATGGCGTAGGCAGAGGTTGTGCGCTCACCTGGGACGGAGTAGCCGTGGGCAGGGGAGTGGAGGGTCCCTGCGCAGGCGTTTTAGAGGCTCCATGGGAGCTTGGCATGTCATTGCGCAATCGAAAGCAGACCTGTGGGATGGGCAAGCTGTTGATGAGCTGCTGGGTGACTTGCTGCATAACTGGATTTCAGGTGCAGAGGAAGGGCTTGGCACGGAAGAGCGGCGGAGGCGGCGAGCTGTGCGCCGTAAGCAGGTGGGTGGGCGCGTGGCGCCAGAGGGAAGCTGTGCCGTGTGGCTCTCGCTGAGCTCGGTCGTTTCTCTGTTTCCTAGGTGTGAAGCGACGAGGAAAGCTGCGTATGGGCACCGCAGCTCCTCGGGCCAGGTGAGCACGGAGTGCTGGGCTGAAGCGGCAGCTGGCGTCAGGTCCCGTGTTGCTGGTGCGGGTCTGAGCGTCCTTTGGTTGTGTTTTAGAGGCGGTAGCTGAACGTCTTCGTGGTGAACAGCGTGGCAGGCGAAAGCAAGGGCGGCCGGCTGGACGGGCGGCCCAGGTAAGGGAGGGCGAGATGGGACCGTGCGCGGGCAGGCTGCGCTTTCGGGCGGCGTCCGAGCGCGTGCCTCTGGTTTTGCAGGTGCCGCAGACGAGCTGCGAGGGGCGAAGCCGCAGGCGGGCCGGCAGCCGAGAAGGTGAGGCGGCGGAGGGCGTGGAGGAGCCCGGTATTGCCCGCTGACTGGGTTCAGCGTTTCGTTCTCGCTTCGCAGGCGCTTTGTGGGCCCTTTGGACTGGGAGGGGCGTTTGCGGTGAGCCGGGCTGGGGGCGAGGTGGAGCGTGGGGCCGGCGACTCGTTCCAGGCGCTACAGTTCCTTTGCTTCTCGCCGTCTTAGGCGCCTCGAGCGGTGAGGGTCGGTGACCGCGGCCGCGGCACGACGCGCCCAACGGAACGCCGTGGAACTTAGCAGGAGGTGGGTGTTTGCGGAAGGGGTCGGCGTTTACCCCACGACGCCGTGTGCCGGCACGGCTTAGCGAGCGTGTGTTTTCTCGTGTTCCTGTAGACGCTGAAGAGGAACCCGGCGACGCGGGAAGACGGCCGTTGGCGCGCGTGGCGTTTTCCTCTGTTGAAGACAGACGGGTTGGGTCCCTGGGCCCTCTGAAAGCTAAGTGGAGGCACGGGGGCTGGGAAGGGGCTGGGAATGGCAGGGACGGGGGGTCTAGTTCTGAGAAGGGAAAGGGCCGTCCGGGAACCGTCCCCTTGGCGCGGGGAAAGGGCCCGGGGACCTTTACAGAGCCATGCCAGCGTGTGCCGGGCAGGGCAGCTCCAGCCTGTGTCTGCGTTGTGGTGTAGCTCGGGAAGCCTGCCTCGCGCCTGTCAGACGATGCTGGGGTCTCGTTGCGTTCGAGGGACACGCAAGGCATCTCGGGTGCCGTCCCGGGATCTGGAACGCCGGTGCCGACTGGCGTAGCGCCCATTGGACGCTGGTTTTCTGGCATCAGCAGCCGAAAGCGTGGAGGGTTCTTGCGTGTCGGCCGTTTCTGCGCAGTGGCGTTTGTGGCGTTGTCCTGGGCTGTGCCGGCAGCTGTGCTCTCTACGCATCCAGTCTCAGGGACTGGAACTTCAAGATGCTGGGAAGAAGTTCGTAGGCGTTGCAGCAGCTTGTCGTTTGGTTGCGCCGCCTCTGCTCGGTTGTGGCGGTGCCGCCGTCTGGTGAGGAGCCGTGGCGTTGGGCTCCTTGTTCACTTGGGGTTGTAGGAGAGGCTCCTCGCCTCACCGCTGCCTCCCCGTAGCTGATTTGGATGGATGCCTGTGTGGTCTGGGAGCGTCGTTTTCGTTGTGGAGCGTTTTTGGTGCCGTGGCCGTCGTGTGGTCTCTGACGTCGTGTGGAGCCTGTGTGTGCGCGGGTGCGCGTTTGGCTGGGAGCTGCTCTGCCCGGACGCGTGGAGTCGGGGGTGGGCGGACGGAGCTCTGGGAGCCCCCGGTTAATCTGCTGACGCGTAAAATGGCGTAGGCAGAGGTTGTGCGCTCACCTGGGACGGAGTAGCCGTGGGCAGGGGAGTGGAGGGTCCCTGCGCAGGCGTTTTAGAGGCTCCATGGGAGCTTGGCATGTCATTGCGCAATCGAAAGCAGACCTGTGGGATGGGCAAGCTGTTGATGAGCTGCTGGGTGACTTGCTGCATAACTGGATTTCAGGTGCAGAGGAAGGGCTTGGCACGGAAGAGCGGCGGAGGCGGCGAGCTGTGCGCCGTAAGCAGGTGGGTGGGCGCGTGGCGCCAGAGGGAAGCTGTGCCGTGTGGCTCTCGCTGAGCTCGGTCGTTTCTCTGTTTCCTAGGTGTGAAGCGACGAGGAAAGCTGCGTATGGGCACCGCAGCTCCTCGGGCCAGGTGAGCACGGAGTGCTGGGCTGAAGCGGCAGCTGGCGTCAGGTCCCGTGTTGCTGGTGCGGGTCTGAGCGTCCTTTGGTTGTGTTTTAGAGGCGGTAGCTGAACGTCTTCGTGGTGAACAGCGTGGCAGGCGAAAGCAAGGGCGGCCGGCTGGACGGGCGGCCCAGGTAAGGGAGGGCGAGATGGGACCGTGCGCGGGCAGGCTGCGCTTTCGGGCGGCGTCCGAGCGCGTGCCTCTGGTTTTGCAGGTGCCGCAGACGAGCTGCGAGGGGCGAAGCCGCAGGCGGGCCGGCAGCCGAGAAGGTGAGGCGGCGGAGGGCGTGGAGGAGCCCGGTATTGCCCGCTGACTGGGTTCAGCGTTTCGTTCTCGCTTCGCAGGCGCTTTGTGGGCCCTTTGGACTGGGAGGGGCGTTTGCGGTGAGCCGGGCTGGGGGCGAGGTGGAGCGTGGGGCCGGCGACTCGTTCCAGGCGCTACAGTTCCTTTGCTTCTCGCCGTCTTAGGCGCCTCGAGCGGTGAGGGTCGGTGACCGCGGCCGCGGCACGACGCGCCCAACGGAACGCCGTGGAACTTAGCAGGAGGTGGGTGTTTGCGGAAGGGGTCGGCGTTTACCCCACGACGCCGTGTGCCGGCACGGCTTAGCGAGCGTGTGTTTTCTCGTGTTCCTGTAGACGCTGAAGAGGAACCCGGCGACGCGGGAAGACGGCCGTTGGCGCGCGTGGCGTTTTCCTCTGTTGAAGACAGACGGGTTGGGTCCCTGGGCCCTCTGAAAGCTAAGTGGAGGCACGGGGGCTGGGAAGGGGCTGGGAATGGCAGGGACGGGGGGTCTAGTTCTGAGAAGGGAAAGGGCCGTCCGGGAACCGTCCCCTTGGCGCGGGGAAAGGGCCCGGGGACCTTTACAGAGCCATGCCAGCGTGTGCCGGGCAGGGCAGCTCCAGCCTGTGTCTGCGTTGTGGTGTAGCTCGGGAAGCCTGCCTCGCGCCTGTCAGACGATGCTGGGGTCTCGTTGCGTTCGAGGGACACGCAAGGCATCTCGGGTGCCGTCCCGGGATCTGGAACGCCGGTGCCGACTGGCGTAGCGCCCATTGGACGCTGGTTTTCTGGCATCAGCAGCCGAAAGCGTGGAGGGTTCTTGCGTGTCGGCCGTTTCTGCGCAGTGGCGTTTGTGGCGTTGTCCTGGGCTGTGCCGGCAGCTGTGCTCTCTACGCATCCAGTCTCAGGGACTGGAACTTCAAGATGCTGGGAAGAAGTTCGTAGGCGTTGCAGCAGCTTGTCGTTTGGTTGCGCCGCCTCTGCTCGGTTGTGGCGGTGCCGCCGTCTGGTGAGGAGCCGTGGCGTTGGGCTCCTTGTTCACTTGGGGTTGTAGGAGAGGCTCCTCGCCTCACCGCTGCCTCCCCGTAGCTGATTTGGATGGATGCCTGTGTGGTCTGGGAGCGTCGTTTTCGTTGTGGAGCGTTTTTGGTGCCGTGGCCGTCGTGTGGTCTCTGACGTCGTGTGGAGCCTGTGTGTGCGCGGGTGCGCGTTTGGCTGGGAGCTGCTCTGCCCGGACGCGTGGAGTCGGGGGTGGGCGGACGGAGCTCTGGGAGCCCCCGGTTAATCTGCTGACGCGTAAAATGGCGTAGGCAGAGGTTGTGCGCTCACCTGGGACGGAGTAGCCGTGGGCAGGGGAGTGGAGGGTCCCTGCGCAGGCGTTTTAGAGGCTCCATGGGAGCTTGGCATGTCATTGCGCAATCGAAAGCAGACCTGTGGGATGGGCAAGCTGTTGATGAGCTGCTGGGTGACTTGCTGCATAACTGGATTTCAGGTGCAGAGGAAGGGCTTGGCACGGAAGAGCGGCGGAGGCGGCGAGCTGTGCGCCGTAAGCAGGTGGGTGGGCGCGTGGCGCCAGAGGGAAGCTGTGCCGTGTGGCTCTCGCTGAGCTCGGTCGTTTCTCTGTTTCCTAGGTGTGAAGCGACGAGGAAAGCTGCGTATGGGCACCGCAGCTCCTCGGGCCAGGTGAGCACGGAGTGCTGGGCTGAAGCGGCAGCTGGCGTCAGGTCCCGTGTTGCTGGTGCGGGTCTGAGCGTCCTTTGGTTGTGTTTTAGAGGCGGTAGCTGAACGTCTTCGTGGTGAACAGCGTGGCAGGCGAAAGCAAGGGCGGCCGGCTGGACGGGCGGCCCAGGTAAGGGAGGGCGAGATGGGACCGTGCGCGGGCAGGCTGCGCTTTCGGGCGGCGTCCGAGCGCGTGCCTCTGGTTTTGCAGGTGCCGCAGACGAGCTGCGAGGGGCGAAGCCGCAGGCGGGCCGGCAGCCGAGAAGGTGAGGCGGCGGAGGGCGTGGAGGAGCCCGGTATTGCCCGCTGACTGGGTTCAGCGTTTCGTTCTCGCTTCGCAGGCGCTTTGTGGGCCCTTTGGACTGGGAGGGGCGTTTGCGGTGAGCCGGGCTGGGGGCGAGGTGGAGCGTGGGGCCGGCGACTCGTTCCAGGCGCTACAGTTCCTTTGCTTCTCGCCGTCTTAGGCGCCTCGAGCGGTGAGGGTCGGTGACCGCGGCCGCGGCACGACGCGCCCAACGGAACGCCGTGGAACTTAGCAGGAGGTGGGTGTTTGCGGAAGGGGTCGGCGTTTACCCCACGACGCCGTGTGCCGGCACGGCTTAGCGAGCGTGTGTTTTCTCGTGTTCCTGTAGACGCTGAAGAGGAACCCGGCGACGCGGGAAGACGGCCGTTGGCGCGCGTGGCGTTTTCCTCTGTTGAAGACAGACGGGTTGGGTCCCTGGGCCCTCTGAAAGCTAAGTGGAGGCACGGGGGCTGGGAAGGGGCTGGGAATGGCAGGGACGGGGGGTCTAGTTCTGAGAAGGGAAAGGGCCGTCCGGGAACCGTCCCCTTGGCGCGGGGAAAGGGCCCGGGGACCTTTACAGAGCCATGCCAGCGTGTGCCGGGCAGGGCAGCTCCAGCCTGTGTCTGCGTTGTGGTGTAGCTCGGGAAGCCTGCCTCGCGCCTGTCAGACGATGCTGGGGTCTCGTTGCGTTCGAGGGACACGCAAGGCATCTCGGGTGCCGTCCCGGGATCTGGAACGCCGGTGCCGACTGGCGTAGCGCCCATTGGACGCTGGTTTTCTGGCATCAGCAGCCGAAAGCGTGGAGGGTTCTTGCGTGTCGGCCGTTTCTGCGCAGTGGCGTTTGTGGCGTTGTCCTGGGCTGTGCCGGCAGCTGTGCTCTCTACGCATCCAGTCTCAGGGACTGGAACTTCAAGATGCTGGGAAGAAGTTCGTAGGCGTTGCAGCAGCTTGTCGTTTGGTTGCGCCGCCTCTGCTCGGTTGTGGCGGTGCCGCCGTCTGGTGAGGAGCCGTGGCGTTGGGCTCCTTGTTCACTTGGGGTTGTAGGAGAGGCTCCTCGCCTCACCGCTGCCTCCCCGTAGCTGATTTGGATGGATGCCTGTGTGGTCTGGGAGCGTCGTTTTCGTTGTGGAGCGTTTTTGGTGCCGTGGCCGTCGTGTGGTCTCTGACGTCGTGTGGAGCCTGTGTGTGCGCGGGTGCGCGTTTGGCTGGGAGCTGCTCTGCCCGGACGCGTGGAGTCGGGGGTGGGCGGACGGAGCTCTGGGAGCCCCCGGTTAATCTGCTGACGCGTAAAATGGCGTAGGCAGAGGTTGTGCGCTCACCTGGGACGGAGTAGCCGTGGGCAGGGGAGTGGAGGGTCCCTGCGCAGGCGTTTTAGAGGCTCCATGGGAGCTTGGCATGTCATTGCGCAATCGAAAGCAGACCTGTGGGATGGGCAAGCTGTTGATGAGCTGCTGGGTGACTTGCTGCATAACTGGATTTCAGGTGCAGAGGAAGGGCTTGGCACGGAAGAGCGGCGGAGGCGGCGAGCTGTGCGCCGTAAGCAGGTGGGTGGGCGCGTGGCGCCAGAGGGAAGCTGTGCCGTGTGGCTCTCGCTGAGCTCGGTCGTTTCTCTGTTTCCTAGGTGTGAAGCGACGAGGAAAGCTGCGTATGGGCACCGCAGCTCCTCGGGCCAGGTGAGCACGGAGTGCTGGGCTGAAGCGGCAGCTGGCGTCAGGTCCCGTGTTGCTGGTGCGGGTCTGAGCGTCCTTTGGTTGTGTTTTAGAGGCGGTAGCTGAACGTCTTCGTGGTGAACAGCGTGGCAGGCGAAAGCAAGGGCGGCCGGCTGGACGGGCGGCCCAGGTAAGGGAGGGCGAGATGGGACCGTGCGCGGGCAGGCTGCGCTTTCGGGCGGCGTCCGAGCGCGTGCCTCTGGTTTTGCAGGTGCCGCAGACGAGCTGCGAGGGGCGAAGCCGCAGGCGGGCCGGCAGCCGAGAAGGTGAGGCGGCGGAGGGCGTGGAGGAGCCCGGTATTGCCCGCTGACTGGGTTCAGCGTTTCGTTCTCGCTTCGCAGGCGCTTTGTGGGCCCTTTGGACTGGGAGGGGCGTTTGCGGTGAGCCGGGCTGGGGGCGAGGTGGAGCGTGGGGCCGGCGACTCGTTCCAGGCGCTACAGTTCCTTTGCTTCTCGCCGTCTTAGGCGCCTCGAGCGGTGAGGGTCGGTGACCGCGGCCGCGGCACGACGCGCCCAACGGAACGCCGTGGAACTTAGCAGGAGGTGGGTGTTTGCGGAAGGGGTCGGCGTTTACCCCACGACGCCGTGTGCCGGCACGGCTTAGCGAGCGTGTGTTTTCTCGTGTTCCTGTAGACGCTGAAGAGGAACCCGGCGACGCGGGAAGACGGCCGTTGGCGCGCGTGGCGTTTTCCTCTGTTGAAGACAGACGGGTTGGGTCCCTGGGCCCTCTGAAAGCTAAGTGGAGGCACGGGGGCTGGGAAGGGGCTGGGAATGGCAGGGACGGGGGGTCTAGTTCTGAGAAGGGAAAGGGCCGTCCGGGAACCGTCCCCTTGGCGCGGGGAAAGGGCCCGGGGACCTTTACAGAGCCATGCCAGCGTGTGCCGGGCAGGGCAGCTCCAGCCTGTGTCTGCGTTGTGGTGTAGCTCGGGAAGCCTGCCTCGCGCCTGTCAGACGATGCTGGGGTCTCGTTGCGTTCGAGGGACACGCAAGGCATCTCGGGTGCCGTCCCGGGATCTGGAACGCCGGTGCCGACTGGCGTAGCGCCCATTGGACGCTGGTTTTCTGGCATCAGCAGCCGAAAGCGTGGAGGGTTCTTGCGTGTCGGCCGTTTCTGCGCAGTGGCGTTTGTGGCGTTGTCCTGGGCTGTGCCGGCAGCTGTGCTCTCTACGCATCCAGTCTCAGGGACTGGAACTTCAAGATGCTGGGAAGAAGTTCGTAGGCGTTGCAGCAGCTTGTCGTTTGGTTGCGCCGCCTCTGCTCGGTTGTGGCGGTGCCGCCGTCTGGTGAGGAGCCGTGGCGTTGGGCTCCTTGTTCACTTGGGGTTGTAGGAGAGGCTCCTCGCCTCACCGCTGCCTCCCCGTAGCTGATTTGGATGGATGCCTGTGTGGTCTGGGAGCGTCGTTTTCGTTGTGGAGCGTTTTTGGTGCCGTGGCCGTCGTGTGGTCTCTGACGTCGTGTGGAGCCTGTGTGTGCGCGGGTGCGCGTTTGGCTGGGAGCTGCTCTGCCCGGACGCGTGGAGTCGGGGGTGGGCGGACGGAGCTCTGGGAGCCCCCGGTTAATCTGCTGACGCGTAAAATGGCGTAGGCAGAGGTTGTGCGCTCACCTGGGACGGAGTAGCCGTGGGCAGGGGAGTGGAGGGTCCCTGCGCAGGCGTTTTAGAGGCTCCATGGGAGCTTGGCATGTCATTGCGCAATCGAAAGCAGACCTGTGGGATGGGCAAGCTGTTGATGAGCTGCTGGGTGACTTGCTGCATAACTGGATTTCAGGTGCAGAGGAAGGGCTTGGCACGGAAGAGCGGCGGAGGCGGCGAGCTGTGCGCCGTAAGCAGGTGGGTGGGCGCGTGGCGCCAGAGGGAAGCTGTGCCGTGTGGCTCTCGCTGAGCTCGGTCGTTTCTCTGTTTCCTAGGTGTGAAGCGACGAGGAAAGCTGCGTATGGGCACCGCAGCTCCTCGGGCCAGGTGAGCACGGAGTGCTGGGCTGAAGCGGCAGCTGGCGTCAGGTCCCGTGTTGCTGGTGCGGGTCTGAGCGTCCTTTGGTTGTGTTTTAGAGGCGGTAGCTGAACGTCTTCGTGGTGAACAGCGTGGCAGGCGAAAGCAAGGGCGGCCGGCTGGACGGGCGGCCCAGGTAAGGGAGGGCGAGATGGGACCGTGCGCGGGCAGGCTGCGCTTTCGGGCGGCGTCCGAGCGCGTGCCTCTGGTTTTGCAGGTGCCGCAGACGAGCTGCGAGGGGCGAAGCCGCAGGCGGGCCGGCAGCCGAGAAGGTGAGGCGGCGGAGGGCGTGGAGGAGCCCGGTATTGCCCGCTGACTGGGTTCAGCGTTTCGTTCTCGCTTCGCAGGCGCTTTGTGGGCCCTTTGGACTGGGAGGGGCGTTTGCGGTGAGCCGGGCTGGGGGCGAGGTGGAGCGTGGGGCCGGCGACTCGTTCCAGGCGCTACAGTTCCTTTGCTTCTCGCCGTCTTAGGCGCCTCGAGCGGTGAGGGTCGGTGACCGCGGCCGCGGCACGACGCGCCCAACGGAACGCCGTGGAACTTAGCAGGAGGTGGGTGTTTGCGGAAGGGGTCGGCGTTTACCCCACGACGCCGTGTGCCGGCACGGCTTAGCGAGCGTGTGTTTTCTCGTGTTCCTGTAGACGCTGAAGAGGAACCCGGCGACGCGGGAAGACGGCCGTTGGCGCGCGTGGCGTTTTCCTCTGTTGAAGACAGACGGGTTGGGTCCCTGGGCCCTCCGAAAGCTAAGTGGAGGCACGGGGGCTGGGAAGGGGCTGGGAATGGCAGGGACGGGGGGTCTAGTTCTGAGAAGGGAAAGGGCCGTCCGGGAACCGTCCCCTTGGCGCGGGGAAAGGGCCCGGGGACCTTTACAGAGCCATGCCAGCGTGTGCCGGGCAGGGCAGCTCCAGCCTGTGTCTGCGTTGTGGTGTAGCTCGGGAAGCCTGCCTCGCGCCTGTCAGACGATGCTGGGGTCTCGTTGCGTTCGAGGGACACGCAAGGCATCTCGGGTGCCGTCCCGGGATCTGGAACGCCGGTGCCGACTGGCGTAGCGCCCATTGGACGCTGGTTTTCTGGCATCAGCAGCCGAAAGCGTGGAGGGTTCTTGCGTGTCGGCCGTTTCTGCGCAGTGGCGTTTGTGGCGTTGTCCTGGGCTGTGCCGGCAGCTGTGCTCTCTACGCATCCAGTCTCAGGGACTGGAACTTCAAGATGCTGGGAAGAAGTTCGTAGGCGTTGCAGCAGCTTGTCGTTTGGTTGCGCCGCCTCTGCTCGGTTGTGGCGGTGCCGCCGTCTGGTGAGGAGCCGTGGCGTTGGGCTCCTTGTTCACTTGGGGTTGTAGGAGAGGCTCCTCGCCTCACCGCTGCCTCCCCGTAGCTGATTTGGATGGATGCCTGTGTGGTCTGGGAGCGTCGTTTTCGTTGTGGAGCGTTTTTGGTGCCGTGGCCGTCGTGTGGTCTCTGACGTCGTGTGGAGCCTGTGTGTGCGCGGGTGCGCGTTTGGCTGGGAGCTGCTCTGCCCGGACGCGTGGAGTCGGGGGTGGGCGGACGGAGCTCTGGGAGCCCCCGGTTAATCTGCTGACGCGTAAAATGGCGTAGGCAGAGGTTGTGCGCTCACCTGGGACGGAGTAGCCGTGGGCAGGGGAGTGGAGGGTCCCTGCGCAGGCGTTTTAGAGGCTCCATGGGAGCTTGGCATGTCATTGCGCAATCGAAAGCAGACCTGTGGGATGGGCAAGCTGTTGATGAGCTGCTGGGTGACTTGCTGCATAACTGGATTTCAGGTGCAGAGGAAGGGCTTGGCACGGAAGAGCGGCGGAGGCGGCGAGCTGTGCGCCGTAAGCAGGTGGGTGGGCGCGTGGCGCCAGAGGGAAGCTGTGCCGTGTGGCTCTCGCTGAGCTCGGTCGTTTCTCTGTTTCCTAGGTGTGAAGCGACGAGGAAAGCTGCGTATGGGCACCGCAGCTCCTCGGGCCAGGTGAGCACGGAGTGCTGGGCTGAAGCGGCAGCTGGCGTCAGGTCCCGTGTTGCTGGTGCGGGTCTGAGCGTCCTTTGGTTGTGTTTTAGAGGCGGTAGCTGAACGTCTTCGTGGTGAACAGCGTGGCAGGCGAAAGCAAGGGCGGCCGGCTGGACGGGCGGCCCAGGTAAGGGAGGGCGAGATGGGACCGTGCGCGGGCAGGCTGCGCTTTCGGGCGGCGTCCGAGCGCGTGCCTCTGGTTTTGCAGGTGCCGCAGACGAGCTGCGAGGGGCGAAGCCGCAGGCGGGCCGGCAGCCGAGAAGGTGAGGCGGCGGAGGGCGTGGAGGAGCCCGGTATTGCCCGCTGACTGGGTTCAGCGTTTCGTTCTCGCTTCGCAGGCGCTTTGTGGGCCCTTTGGACTGGGAGGGGCGTTTGCGGTGAGCCGGGCTGGGGGCGAGGTGGAGCGTGGGGCCGGCGACTCGTTCCAGGCGCTACAGTTCCTTTGCTTCTCGCCGTCTTAGGCGCCTCGAGCGGTGAGGGTCGGTGACCGCGGCCGCGGCACGACGCGCCCAACGGAACGCCGTGGAACTTAGCAGGAGGTGGGTGTTTGCGGAAGGGGTCGGCGTTTACCCCACGACGCCGTGTGCCGGCACGGCTTAGCGAGCGTGTGTTTTCTCGTGTTCCTGTAGACGCTGAAGAGGAACCCGGCGACGCGGGAAGACGGCCGTTGGCGCGCGTGGCGTTTTCCTCTGTTGAAGACAGACGGGTTGGGTCCCTGGGCCCTCTGAAAGCTAAGTGGAGGCACGGGGGCTGGGAAGGGGCTGGGAATGGCAGGGACGGGGGGTCTAGTTCTGAGAAGGGAAAGGGCCGTCCGGGAACCGTCCCCTTGGCGCGGGGAAAGGGCCCGGGGACCTTTACAGAGCCATGCCAGCGTGTGCCGGGCAGGGCAGCTCCAGCCTGTGTCTGCGTTGTGGTGTAGCTCGGGAAGCCTGCCTCGCGCCTGTCAGACGATGCTGGGGTCTCGTTGCGTTCGAGGGACACGCAAGGCATCTCGGGTGCCGTCCCGGGATCTGGAACGCCGGTGCCGACTGGCGTAGCGCCCATTGGACGCTGGTTTTCTGGCATCAGCAGCCGAAAGCGTGGAGGGTTCTTGCGTGTCGGCCGTTTCTGCGCAGTGGCGCTTGTGGCGTTGTCCTGGGCTGTGCCGGCAGCTGTGCTCTCTACGCATCCAGTCTCAGGGACTGGAACTTCAAGATGCTGGGAAGAAGTTCGTAGGCGTTGCAGCAGCTTGTCGTTTGGTTGCGCCGCCTCTGCTCGGTTGTGGCGGTGCCGCCGTCTGGTGAGGAGCCGTGGCGTTGGGCTCCTTGTTCACTTGGGGTTGTAGGAGAGGCTCCTCGCCTCACCGCTGCCTCCCCGTAGCTGATTTGGATGGATGCCTGTGTGGTCTGGGAGCGTCGTTTTCGTTGTGGAGCGTTTTTGGTGCCGTGGCCGTCGTGTGGTCTCTGACGTCGTGTGGAGCCTGTGTGTGCGCGGGTGCGCGTTTGGCTGGGAGCTGCTCTGCCCGGACGCGTGGAGTCGGGGGTGGGCGGACGGAGCTCTGGGAGCCCCCGGTTAATCTGCTGACGCGTAAAATGGCGTAGGCAGAGGTTGTGCGCTCACCTGGGACGGAGTAGCCGTGGGCAGGGGAGTGGAGGGTCCCTGCGCAGGCGTTTTAGAGGCTCCATGGGAGCTTGGCATGTCATTGCGCAATCGAAAGCAGACCTGTGGGATGGGCAAGCTGTTGATGAGCTGCTGGGTGACTTGCTGCATAACTGGATTTCAGGTGCAGAGGAAGGGCTTGGCACGGAAGAGCGGCGGAGGCGGCGAGCTGTGCGCCGTAAGCAGGTGGGTGGGCGCGTGGCGCCAGAGGGAAGCTGTGCCGTGTGGCTCTCGCTGAGCTCGGTCGTTTCTCTGTTTCCTAGGTGTGAAGCGACGAGGAAAGCTGCGTATGGGCACCGCAGCTCCTCGGGCCAGGTGAGCACGGAGTGCTGGGCTGAAGCGGCAGCTGGCGTCAGGTCCCGTGTTGCTGGTGCGGGTCTGAGCGTCCTTTGGTTGTGTTTTAGAGGCGGTAGCTGAACGTCTTCGTGGTGAACAGCGTGGCAGGCGAAAGCAAGGGCGGCCGGCTGGACGGGCGGCCCAGGTAAGGGAGGGCGAGATGGGACCGTGCGCGGGCAGGCTGCGCTTTCGGGCGGCGTCCGAGCGCGTGCCTCTGGTTTTGCAGGTGCCGCAGACGAGCTGCGAGGGGCGAAGCCGCAGGCGGGCCGGCAGCCGAGAAGGTGAGGCGGCGGAGGGCGTGGAGGAGCCCGGTATTGCCCGCTGACTGGGTTCAGCGTTTCGTTCTCGCTTCGCAGGCGCTTTGTGGGCCCTTTGGACTGGGAGGGGCGTTTGCGGTGAGCCGGGCTGGGGGCGAGGTGGAGCGTGGGGCCGGCGACTCGTTCCAGGCGCTACAGTTCCTTTGCTTCTCGCCGTCTTAGGCGCCTCGAGCGGTGAGGGTCGGTGACCGCGGCCGCGGCACGACGCGCCCAACGGAACGCCGTGGAACTTAGCAGGAGGTGGGTGTTTGCGGAAGGGGTCGGCGTTTACCCCACGACGCCGTGTGCCGGCACGGCTTAGCGAGCGTGTGTTTTCTCGTGTTCCTGTAGACGCTGAAGAGGAACCCGGCGACGCGGGAAGACGGCCGTTGGCGCGCGTGGCGTTTTCCTCTGTTGAAGACAGACGGGTTGGGTCCCTGGGCCCTCTGAAAGCTAAGTGGAGGCACGGGGGCTGGGAAGGGGCTGGGAATGGCAGGGACGGGGGGTCTAGTTCTGAGAAGGGAAAGGGCCGTCCGGGAACCGTCCCCTTGGCGCGGGGAAAGGGCCCGGGGACCTTTACAGAGCCATGCCAGCGTGTGCCGGGCAGGGCAGCTCCAGCCTGTGTCTGCGTTGTGGTGTAGCTCGGGAAGCCTGCCTCGCGCCTGTCAGACGATGCTGGGGTCTCGTTGCGTTCGAGGGACACGCAAGGCATCTCGGGTGCCGTCCCGGGATCTGGAACGCCGGTGCCGACTGGCGTAGCGCCCATTGGACGCTGGTTTTCTGGCATCAGCAGCCGAAAGCGTGGAGGGTTCTTGCGTGTCGGCCGTTTCTGCGCAGTGGCGTTTGTGGCGTTGTCCTGGGCTGTGCCGGCAGCTGTGCTCTCTACGCATCCAGTCTCAGGGACTGGAACTTCAAGATGCTGGGAAGAAGTTCGTAGGCGTTGCAGCAGCTTGTCGTTTGGTTGCGCCGCCTCTGCTCGGTTGTGGCGGTGCCGCCGTCTGGTGAGGAGCCGTGGCGTTGGGCTCCTTGTTCACTTGGGGTTGTAGGAGAGGCTCCTCGCCTCACCGCTGCCTCCCCGTAGCTGATTTGGATGGATGCCTGTGTGGTCTGGGAGCGTCGTTTTCGTTGTGGAGCGTTTTTGGTGCCGTGGCCGTCGTGTGGTCTCTGACGTCGTGTGGAGCCTGTGTGTGCGCGGGTGCGCGTTTGGCTGGGAGCTGCTCTGCCCGGACGCGTGGAGTCGGGGGTGGGCGGACGGAGCTCTGGGAGCCCCCGGTTAATCTGCTGACGCGTAAAATGGCGTAGGCAGAGGTTGTGCGCTCACCTGGGACGGAGTAGCCGTGGGCAGGGGAGTGGAGGGTCCCTGCGCAGGCGTTTTAGAGGCTCCATGGGAGCTTGGCATGTCATTGCGCAATCGAAAGCAGACCTGTGGGATGGGCAAGCTGTTGATGAGCTGCTGGGTGACTTGCTGCATAACTGGATTTCAGGTGCAGAGGAAGGGCTTGGCACGGAAGAGCGGCGGAGGCGGCGAGCTGTGCGCCGTAAGCAGGTGGGTGGGCGCGTGGCGCCAGAGGGAAGCTGTGCCGTGTGGCTCTCGCTGAGCTCGGTCGTTTCTCTGTTTCCTAGGTGTGAAGCGACGAGGAAAGCTGCGTATGGGCACCGCAGCTCCTCGGGCCAGGTGAGCACGGAGTGCTGGGCTGAAGCGGCAGCTGGCGTCAGGTCCCGTGTTGCTGGTGCGGGTCTGAGCGTCCTTTGGTTGTGTTTTAGAGGCGGTAGCTGAACGTCTTCGTGGTGAACAGCGTGGCAGGCGAAAGCAAGGGCGGCCGGCTGGACGGGCGGCCCAGGTAAGGGAGGGCGAGATGGGACCGTGCGCGGGCAGGCTGCGCTTTCGGGCGGCGTCCGAGCGCGTGCCTCTGGTTTTGCAGGTGCCGCAGACGAGCTGCGAGGGGCGAAGCCGCAGGCGGGCCGGCAGCCGAGAAGGTGAGGCGGCGGAGGGCGTGGAGGAGCCCGGTATTGCCCGCTGACTGGGTTCAGCGTTTCGTTCTCGCTTCGCAGGCGCTTTGTGGGCCCTTTGGACTGGGAGGGGCGTTTGCGGTGAGCCGGGCTGGGGGCGAGGTGGAGCGTGGGGCCGGCGACTCGTTCCAGGCGCTACAGTTCCTTTGCTTCTCGCCGTCTTAGGCGCCTCGAGCGGTGAGGGTCGGTGACCGCGGCCGCGGCACGACGCGCCCAACGGAACGCCGTGGAACTTAGCAGGAGGTGGGTGTTTGCGGAAGGGGTCGGCGTTTACCCCACGACGCCGTGTGCCGGCACGGCTTAGCGAGCGTGTGTTTTCTCGTGTTCCTGTAGACGCTGAAGAGGAACCCGGCGACGCGGGAAGACGGCCGTTGGCGCGCGTGGCGTTTTCCTCTGTTGAAGACAGACGGGTTGGGTCCCTGGGCCCTCCGAAAGCTAAGTGGAGGCACGGGGGCTGGGAAGGGGCTGGGAATGGCAGGGACGGGGGGTCTAGTTCTGAGAAGGGAAAGGGCCGTCCGGGAACCGTCCCCTTGGCGCGGGGAAAGGGCCCGGGGACCTTTACAGAGCCATGCCAGCGTGTGCCGGGCAGGGCAGCTCCAGCCTGTGTCTGCGTTGTGGTGTAGCTCGGGAAGCCTGCCTCGCGCCTGTCAGACGATGCTGGGGTCTCGTTGCGTTCGAGGGACACGCAAGGCATCTCGGGTGCCGTCCCGGGATCTGGAACGCCGGTGCCGACTGGCGTAGCGCCCATTGGACGCTGGTTTTCTGGCATCAGCAGCCGAAAGCGTGGAGGGTTCTTGCGTGTCGGCCGTTTCTGCGCAGTGGCGTTTGTGGCGTTGTCCTGGGCTGTGCCGGCAGCTGTGCTCTCTACGCATCCAGTCTCAGGGACTGGAACTTCAAGATGCTGGGAAGAAGTTCGTAGGCGTTGCAGCAGCTTGTCGTTTGGTTGCGCCGCCTCTGCTCGGTTGTGGCGGTGCCGCCGTCTGGTGAGGAGCCGTGGCGTTGGGCTCCTTGTTCACTTGGGGTTGTAGGAGAGGCTCCTCGCCTCACCGCTGCCTCCCCGTAGCTGATTTGGATGGATGCCTGTGTGGTCTGGGAGCGTCGTTTTCGTTGTGGAGCGTTTTTGGTGCCGTGGCCGTCGTGTGGTCTCTGACGTCGTGTGGAGCCTGTGTGTGCGCGGGTGCGCGTTTGGCTGGGAGCTGCTCTGCCCGGACGCGTGGAGTCGGGGGTGGGCGGACGGAGCTCTGGGAGCCCCCGGTTAATCTGCTGACGCGTAAAATGGCGTAGGCAGAGGTTGTGCGCTCACCTGGGACGGAGTAGCCGTGGGCAGGGGAGTGGAGGGTCCCTGCGCAGGCGTTTTAGAGGCTCCATGGGAGCTTGGCATGTCATTGCGCAATCGAAAGCAGACCTGTGGGATGGGCAAGCTGTTGATGAGCTGCTGGGTGACTTGCTGCATAACTGGATTTCAGGTGCAGAGGAAGGGCTTGGCACGGAAGAGCGGCGGAGGCGGCGAGCTGTGCGCCGTAAGCAGGTGGGTGGGCGCGTGGCGCCAGAGGGAAGCTGTGCCGTGTGGCTCTCGCTGAGCTCGGTCGTTTCTCTGTTTCCTAGGTGTGAAGCGACGAGGAAAGCTGCGTATGGGCACCGCAGCTCCTCGGGCCAGGTGAGCACGGAGTGCTGGGCTGAAGCGGCAGCTGGCGTCAGGTCCCGTGTTGCTGGTGCGGGTCTGAGCGTCCTTTGGTTGTGTTTTAGAGGCGGTAGCTGAACGTCTTCGTGGTGAACAGCGTGGCAGGCGAAAGCAAGGGCGGCCGGCTGGACGGGCGGCCCAGGTAAGGGAGGGCGAGATGGGACCGTGCGCGGGCAGGCTGCGCTTTCGGGCGGCGTCCGAGCGCGTGCCTCTGGTTTTGCAGGTGCCGCAGACGAGCTGCGAGGGGCGAAGCCGCAGGCGGGCCGGCAGCCGAGAAGGTGAGGCGGCGGAGGGCGTGGAGGAGCCCGGTATTGCCCGCTGACTGGGTTCAGCGTTTCGTTCTCGCTTCGCAGGCGCTTTGTGGGCCCTTTGGACTGGGAGGGGCGTTTGCGGTGAGCCGGGCTGGGGGCGAGGTGGAGCGTGGGGCCGGCGACTCGTTCCAGGCGCTACAGTTCCTTTGCTTCTCGCCGTCTTAGGCGCCTCGAGCGGTGAGGGTCGGTGACCGCGGCCGCGGCACGACGCGCCCAACGGAACGCCGTGGAACTTAGCAGGAGGTGGGTGTTTGCGGAAGGGGTCGGCGTTTACCCCACGACGCCGTGTGCCGGCACGGCTTAGCGAGCGTGTGTTTTCTCGTGTTCCTGTAGACGCTGAAGAGGAACCCGGCGACGCGGGAAGACGGCCGTTGGCGCGCGTGGCGTTTTCCTCTGTTGAAGACAGACGGGTTGGGTCCCTGGGCCCTCTGAAAGCTAAGTGGAGGCACGGGGGCTGGGAAGGGGCTGGGAATGGCAGGGACGGGGGGTCTAGTTCTGAGAAGGGAAAGGGCCGTCCGGGAACCGTCCCCTTGGCGCGGGGAAAGGGCCCGGGGACCTTTACAGAGCCATGCCAGCGTGTGCCGGGCAGGGCAGCTCCAGCCTGTGTCTGCGTTGTGGTGTAGCTCGGGAAGCCTGCCTCGCGCCTGTCAGACGATGCTGGGGTCTCGTTGCGTTCGAGGGACACGCAAGGCATCTCGGGTGCCGTCCCGGGATCTGGAACGCCGGTGCCGACTGGCGTAGCGCCCATTGGACGCTGGTTTTCTGGCATCAGCAGCCGAAAGCGTGGAGGGTTCTTGCGTGTCGGCCGTTTCTGCGCAGTGGCGTTTGTGGCGTTGTCCTGGGCTGTGCCGGCAGCTGTGCTCTCTACGCATCCAGTCTCAGGGACTGGAACTTCAAGATGCTGGGAAGAAGTTCGTAGGCGTTGCAGCAGCTTGTCGTTTGGTTGCGCCGCCTCTGCTCGGTTGTGGCGGTGCCGCCGTCTGGTGAGGAGCCGTGGCGTTGGGCTCCTTGTTCACTTGGGGTTGTAGGAGAGGCTCCTCGCCTCACCGCTGCCTCCCCGTAGCTGATTTGGATGGATGCCTGTGTGGTCTGGGAGCGTCGTTTTCGTTGTGGAGCGTTTTTGGTGCCGTGGCCGTCGTGTGGTCTCTGACGTCGTGTGGAGCCTGTGTGTGCGCGGGTGCGCGTTTGGCTGGGAGCTGCTCTGCCCGGACGCGTGGAGTCGGGGGTGGGCGGACGGAGCTCTGGGAGCCCCCGGTTAATCTGCTGACGCGTAAAATGGCGTAGGCAGAGGTTGTGCGCTCACCTGGGACGGAGTAGCCGTGGGCAGGGGAGTGGAGGGTCCCTGCGCAGGCGTTTTAGAGGCTCCATGGGAGCTTGGCATGTCATTGCGCAATCGAAAGCAGACCTGTGGGATGGGCAAGCTGTTGATGAGCTGCTGGGTGACTTGCTGCATAACTGGATTTCAGGTGCAGAGGAAGGGCTTGGCACGGAAGAGCGGCGGAGGCGGCGAGCTGTGCGCCGTAAGCAGGTGGGTGGGCGCGTGGCGCCAGAGGGAAGCTGTGCCGTGTGGCTCTCGCTGAGCTCGGTCGTTTCTCTGTTTCCTAGGTGTGAAGCGACGAGGAAAGCTGCGTATGGGCACCGCAGCTCCTCGGGCCAGGTGAGCACGGAGTGCTGGGCTGAAGCGGCAGCTGGCGTCAGGTCCCGTGTTGCTGGTGCGGGTCTGAGCGTCCTTTGGTTGTGTTTTAGAGGCGGTAGCTGAACGTCTTCGTGGTGAACAGCGTGGCAGGCGAAAGCAAGGGCGGCCGGCTGGACGGGCGGCCCAGGTAAGGGAGGGCGAGATGGGACCGTGCGCGGGCAGGCTGCGCTTTCGGGCGGCGTCCGAGCGCGTGCCTCTGGTTTTGCAGGTGCCGCAGACGAGCTGCGAGGGGCGAAGCCGCAGGCGGGCCGGCAGCCGAGAAGGTGAGGCGGCGGAGGGCGTGGAGGAGCCCGGTATTGCCCGCTGACTGGGTTCAGCGTTTCGTTCTCGCTTCGCAGGCGCTTTGTGGGCCCTTTGGACTGGGAGGGGCGTTTGCGGTGAGCCGGGCTGGGGGCGAGGTGGAGCGTGGGGCCGGCGACTCGTTCCAGGCGCTACAGTTCCTTTGCTTCTCGCCGTCTTAGGCGCCTCGAGCGGTGAGGGTCGGTGACCGCGGCCGCGGCACGACGCGCCCAACGGAACGCCGTGGAACTTAGCAGGAGGTGGGTGTTTGCGGAAGGGGTCGGCGTTTACCCCACGACGCCGTGTGCCGGCACGGCTTAGCGAGCGTGTGTTTTCTCGTGTTCCTGTAGACGCTGAAGAGGAACCCGGCGACGCGGGAAGACGGCCGTTGGCGCGCGTGGCGTTTTCCTCTGTTGAAGACAGACGGGTTGGGTCCCTGGGCCCTCTGAAAGCTAAGTGGAGGCACGGGGGCTGGGAAGGGGCTGGGAATGGCAGGGACGGGGGGTCTAGTTCTGAGAAGGGAAAGGGCCGTCCGGGAACCGTCCCCTTGGCGCGGGGAAAGGGCCCGGGGACCTTTACAGAGCCATGCCAGCGTGTGCCGGGCAGGGCAGCTCCAGCCTGTGTCTGCGTTGTGGTGTAGCTCGGGAAGCCTGCCTCGCGCCTGTCAGACGATGCTGGGGTCTCGTTGCGTTCGAGGGACACGCAAGGCATCTCGGGTGCCGTCCCGGGATCTGGAACGCCGGTGCCGACTGGCGTAGCGCCCATTGGACGCTGGTTTTCTGGCATCAGCAGCCGAAAGCGTGGAGGGTTCTTGCGTGTCGGCCGTTTCTGCGCAGTGGCGTTTGTGGCGTTGTCCTGGGCTGTGCCGGCAGCTGTGCTCTCTACGCATCCAGTCTCAGGGACTGGAACTTCAAGATGCTGGGAAGAAGTTCGTAGGCGTTGCAGCAGCTTGTCGTTTGGTTGCGCCGCCTCTGCTCGGTTGTGGCGGTGCCGCCGTCTGGTGAGGAGCCGTGGCGTTGGGCTCCTTGTTCACTTGGGGTTGTAGGAGAGGCTCCTCGCCTCACCGCTGCCTCCCCGTAGCTGATTTGGATGGATGCCTGTGTGGTCTGGGAGCGTCGTTTTCGTTGTGGAGCGTTTTTGGTGCCGTGGCCGTCGTGTGGTCTCTGACGTCGTGTGGAGCCTCTGTGTGCGCGGGTGCGCGTTTGGCTGGGAGCTGCTCTGCCCGGACGCGTGGAGTCGGGGGTGGGCGGACGGAGCTCTGGGAGCCCCCGGTTAATCTGCTGACGCGTAAAATGGCGTAGGCAGAGGTTGTGCGCTCACCTGGGACGGAGTAGCCGTGGGCAGGGGAGTGGAGGGTCCCTGCGCAGGCGTTTTAGAGGCTCCATGGGAGCTTGGCATGTCATTGCGCAATCGAAAGCAGACCTGTGGGATGGGCAAGCTGTTGATGAGCTGCTGGGTGACTTGCTGCATAACTGGATTTCAGGTGCAGAGGAAGGGCTTGGCACGGAAGAGCGGCGGAGGCGGCGAGCTGTGCGCCGTAAGCAGGTGGGTGGGCGCGTGGCGCCAGAGGGAAGCTGTGCCGTGTGGCTCTCGCTGAGCTCGGTCGTTTCTCTGTTTCCTAGGTGTGAAGCGACGAGGAAAGCTGCGTATGGGCACCGCAGCTCCTCGGGCCAGGTGAGCACGGAGTGCTGGGCTGAAGCGGCAGCTGGCGTCAGGTCCCGTGTTGCTGGTGCGGGTCTGAGCGTCCTTTGGTTGTGTTTTAGAGGCGGTAGCTGAACGTCTTCGTGGTGAACAGCGTGGCAGGCGAAAGCAAGGGCGGCCGGCTGGACGGGCGGCCCAGGTAAGGGAGGGCGAGATGGGACCGTGCGCGGGCAGGCTGCGCTTTCGGGCGGCGTCCGAGCGCGTGCCTCTGGTTTTGCAGGTGCCGCAGACGAGCTGCGAGGGGCGAAGCCGCAGGCGGGCCGGCAGCCGAGAAGGTGAGGCGGCGGAGGGCGTGGAGGAGCCCGGTATTGCCCGCTGACTGGGTTCAGCGTTTCGTTCTCGCTTCGCAGGCGCTTTGTGGGCCCTTTGGACTGGGAGGGGCGTTTGCGGTGAGCCGGGCTGGGGGCGAGGTGGAGCGTGGGGCCGGCGACTCGTTCCAGGCTTTTCAGTTGTTTCTGGTCAGTGGCGTTTGTGGCGTTGTCCTGGGCTGTGCCGGTAACTGTGCTCTCTTTGCGTCCAGTCTCAGGGACTGGCATTTCTTCCCAGCATCTTGACGGTTTTAGGGTTTGCAGCAGCTTTTCTCTCTATATACTGGCAGTGTCCTATAATCTAACACGTTCCTCAAATCGAACAATGCTTCAAACAACAAGGCATTGGAGACTCATCGCTCTAGCGCTCTACATAGTCTTTTTACAACTCCCACAACATTAAGAGAATCTGCTACCGCATTAATTGGGAAGTTATGCCATTTTTGTAACGCTGCTAAGCATATCAAGGGCAGTTTCTTTTAGGATTTCCTGTCTGTATGCAAGTAAAACACGCTTGGCCATGACAAGAAGGGCTTCGGCCTTTCATCGCTGGCTAAAAACGTTTCAGCCAAAGCCTCCACGTGGGCTCGAGCAGGTATTTTTGCCTTTTTTGCTTCCTGTTGCATAATCGGTACCCGTATCCAAGCTTCCACCCTCTCTGCCTGAGAAGCTTTTTGTCCCAAACTGGCTAATATCTGTCAGTATTGGGTGTTTGTATTCGTCATTGCCAAATCTTTCCCTACAGCAGCTTTTGTCTCTGGAGTCAGGTTAGGAGAAGCATCTATAGCTTCTTTTACACAGTCCGCAGACTTTATATATGGCTCCCCAGGATCGTGCTTTGTTGTAGAATAGGGTGGCACAGGGTTACCTCTATTTGGTAATTTTTTTACTGCTGCCACAGCAAGCCCTTGCCACAAAATCCTCGGAGGAAATGCCGCCCGAGCGGCACCACCTGCATATCGCCATGACCCGGTAATCGGTCCATGCTCGCTAATCGTAACGGATCATCAGCTGGTAAATGAACGTTTTCTAATACTGCTAATTCCACCTTTCCCTGCCACTTGTCCAAGAACAGCAAATATCCCATTGGGGGAAGCAATAACTCTATCAATGCCTTAATATAGGTTGGAGTTAGTACTCACCCCTTGAAAAATGAATCCATTAGCTGCATCACGTGCCTATTATCCATACCATAATGCATAATTGCAGTTTGCAATTGCTTAACCATTTTCCAATCAAAGAGACACCACTGCCTTTTGTCCTCAGTTATTTATGTGCAGTGGCATTGCTGTAATACCGCCAGGTAACATAGTCCCTTCAATGGTTGCATCCCTGACTACGCATTGTCAGCGTTACACTGCTTTATGAGAGTCATCTCGAGTAGTATCTCTACCCCGACGCATAGCAGCAGCACCCCAATGATCATTATTATCACTCCTATACAATTTCCTTGTGTTTCTCTGCAGAACAGTAAGTTGATGCATTTTTGGAAATAGATCTGCTCACCCAGTCTCCAGCCCTTTTCCATATTGCACTCTCAAATATTCATCCGCTTCTCTTACAGAAGCACAGACCACATCCATCCTCTGCACATTGTCTAGCTCATTTTTGTATTTGCTCCTTTTTAATATGGAGCTCCTCAGGAGCTCGGTCCAATTCTGCTCCTCCCGTTCCCGTTTTCCCCGGTTTTCACATTCCCTGCCAATTGCCTCTAACCCGTCCTTAATTGCATATGATGACTTTTTATATGCTATTAACTACGCAGTTTTACCATTAGTGCCATCTAATGGTTTCTTAGCTTTTAAAACTTCCTGCATCTGGCTCTCCTGCCGTTTCAGCAAGTCACTCAGGCTCTGCATATGGCCGTTCTCCCAGAAGTCAGGGCAAATCTGTGGCGCTCCATCCCGGCGTTCCATCGGGTCCTCCGGCAAAGGCACGTCAGGTGGATTAACTCATCCTGGCTCATCAAAACTTGCCGGTTGCTGCCGTTCATCTTCGTAGGCAGGCAATGGCTCAAAGGGTGCAGAGGGTATAATTTGCTCTCTGCTCCAGAACTACAAATGTGATATGGGACGTACCGGGGGTATCAATTTTTCAGAGTTGTCAGAGCAGGGGCAGCTCATGGCAGGTGGCTCTGAGGGGGCGGCACACGCTTCCGGCTCTCACGAGACATCCTCCATCGTCCGACCGACCTCCACGCGCCAGGGTCAGGTGAGGTCGCGAGCCTCTCAGCTCCCCCTCGTGACTGCTTCCCACAGTTCAGTCCCTATCTCCTCCCACGTAGCAGGAGAAAAAAATCCGTCCGTTGATTGGACACACCCCTTCCACCGGGCCAGTAGTAATTGACACCCCACTGTGTCTTTTTCCAAAAATCTTACTGTTGGTGCAGCCAGCCGCAGAATACTTTTCACTATTACCTTTTCTTCTGCAGCTGCTGCGTTTCCCACGCCACCCGATTCCACGTACATGTTTTCGTTTTAACACTAGGTCGCAGTTGTGAAGAATTTGAGAGACTGTGTCATATTAACTTCTCCGATCCTTCGGAAACTATTCATAGGGTTTGACAAATGGTTTAACGTGCTGCTGTAGTTTGTGTGAAGTACTAATTGTACTATGACAATCTTATATCATTAAACAGCTACTCCCCCTATTTCCAAACTTTTGATAAGATCAGTCATATGTTGTATGCTGCAGCACAACTGCATTACATGTACTTAATAAGTATGGCTTATTTCAAAGATGAATCAGTGCGTTGTAAACAAGGCCTGGCCGGTTCAAAAACCAAAAGGGGAGTTGGCTGAGATTGATGGATGTTCTTGAAGTCAAGTTGAAGACGGGTTTCTACTAGATGGAGATTTGTTACTGAACGAGCCACGCCCCCAGGAATTTCAAGGCCACCTCGGAAAGCCAAAAACACAACGTAAATCAACAGACCTATCAAGAGCAAGACTCATGCCTGTAGTCAGCTGTTGAACATAGACGATATCCAATCAGCTAACACACGCTCGGAGCATGGATGCATGGTCAAGAAATAAATGCATATACAAGCAGGCTTATTTCTGTAATAAATAGCTTCACTTGAATTTATATGGGATGTTGTGGAGTCCATGATTTTTTCACCCTTGGAGGGGGTCTCATCCCTTGCCCCCCCCATTCCATTAAAGTGACGGATTTTACTGCTGTTGCTGCTCTCTGTGGGCCAGGGCTGGGGTGCTGTTTGGGGAAACAACCCCATCCCTGGTGTTGAAAGCAAAGGCTTGAAAGGGGAGAGGTTAGGGGCAGAGTCTATAAAGGCTGAGGGACACCCTAAGGATGTTATGGCGAGCTCGGTCTTCGAAATCCAAGGATAGAGCAGAGGCCGCTCTGAACTTTGACCTCAGGTGTTCTTTGACCTCAGGTGACCTTTGACCTCAGGTGACCTTTGACCTCAGGTGACCTTTTGACCTCGAGTGACCTTTTGACCTCGAGTGACCTTTTGACCTCGAGTGACCTTTTGACCTCAGGTGACCTTTTGACCTCAGGTGACCTTTTGACCTCAGGTGACCTTTTGACCTCGAGTAACCTTTTGACCTCAGGTGACCTTTTGACCTCAGGTGACCTTTTGACCTCAGGTGACCTTTTGACCTCGAGTGACCTTTTGACCTCGGGTGACCTTTTGACCTCGAGTGACCTTTTGACCTCAGGTGACCTTTTGACCTCGAATGACCTTTTGACCTCAGGTGACCTTCTGACCCCGAGTAACCTTTTGACCTCAGGTGACCTTTTGACCTCGAGTGACCTTTTGACCTCGAGTGACCTTTTGACCTCAGATGACCTTTTGACCTCGAGTGACCTTTTGACCCCGAGTAACCTTTTGACCTCGAGTGACCTTCTGACCCCGAGTAACCTTTTGACCTCAGGTGACCTTTTGACCTCGAGTAACCTTTTGACCTCAGGTGACCTTTTGACCTCGGGTGACCTTTTGACCTCGAGTGACCTTTTTGACCTCGGGTGACCTTTTGACCTCAGGTGACCTTTTGACCTCGAGTGACCTTTTGACCTCGAGTAACCTTTTGACCTCGAATAACCTTTTGACCTCGAGTGACCTTTTGACCTCAGGTGACCTTTTGACCTCGAATGACCTTTTGACCTGGAGTAACCTTTTGACCTCAGGTGACCTTTTGACCTCAGGTGACCTTTTGACCTGAAGTGACCTTTTGACCTCGAATGACCTTTTGACCTCGAGTGAACTTCTGACCTTGAATAACCTTTAGACCTCGAGTAACCTTTTGACCTCGAGTGACCTTTTGACCTCAGGTGACCTTTTGACCTCGAGTGACCTTTGACCTCGAGTAACCTTTTTGACCTCAGGTGACCTTTTGTACCTCAAGTGACCTTTTGACCTCGAGTGACCTTTTGACCTCAGGTGACCTTTTGACCTCGAATGACCTTTTGACCTCGAGTGACCTTTTGACCTCAGGTGACCTTTTGACCTCAGGTGACCTTTTGACCTGAAGTGACCTTTTGACCTCGAATGACCTTTTGACCTCGAGTGAACTTCTGACCTTGAGTAACCTTTAGACCTCGAGTAACCTTTTGACCTCGAGTGACCTTTTGACCTCGAGTGACCTTTTGACCTTAGGTGACCTTTTGACCTCGAGTGACCTTTGACCTCGAGTAACCTTTTGACCTCGAGTGACCTTTTGTACCTCAAGTGACCTTTTGACCTCGAGTGACCTTTTGACCTCGCGTGACCTTTTGACCTCGAGTGACCTTTTGACCTCGAGTGACCTTTTGACCTCAGGTGACCTTTTGACCTCAGGTGACCTTTTGACCTCGAGTGACCTTTTGACCTCAGGTGACCTTTTGACCTCAGGTGACCTTTTGACCTCGAGTGACCTTTTGACCTCAGGTGACCTTTTGACCTCGAGTAACCTTTTGACCTCGAGTGACCTTTTGACCTCAGGTGACCTTTTGACCTCGAATGACCTTTTGACCTGGAGTAACCTTTTGACCTCGAGTGACCTTTTCACCTCAGGTGACCTTCTGACCTCGAATAACCTTTTGACCTCAGGTGACCTTTTGACCTCAGGTAACCTTTTGACCTCAGGTGACCTTTTGGCCTCGAGTGACCTTTTGACCTCGAGTAACCTTTTGACCTCGAGTAATCTTTTGACCTCGAGTAACCTTTTGACCTCGAGTGACCTTTTGACCTCAAGTAACCTTTTGACCTCGAGTGACCTTTGACCTCAGGTGACCTTTTGACCTCGAGTAACCTTTTGACCTCGAGTAACCTTTTGACCTCGAGTGACCTTTTGACCTCAGGTGACCTTTTGACCTCGAATGACCTTTTGACCTCGAGTGACCTTTTGACCTCGAGTGACCTTTTGACCTCAGGTGACCTTTTGACCTCGAATGACCTTTTGACCTGGAGTAACCTTTTGACCTGGAGTAACCTTTTCACCTCAGGTGACCTTTTGACCTCGAGTAACCTTTTGACCTCGAGTGACCTTTTGACCTCGAGTAACCTTTTGACCTCGAGTGACCTTTTGACCTCAGGTGACCTTTTGACCTCGAGTAACCTTTTGACCTCAGGTGACCCTTTGACCTCAGGTGACCTTTTGACCTCGAGTGACCTTTTGACCTCGAGTAACCTTTTGACCTCGAGTGACCTTTTGACCTCAGGTGACCTTTTGTCCTCGAGTGACCTTTTGACCTCGAGTAACCTTTTGACCTCGAGTGACCTTTTGACCTCGAATGACCTCAGGTGACCTTGAGTAACCTTTTGACCTCAGGTGACCTTTTGACCTCGAGTAACCTTTTGACCTCAAGTAACCTTCTGACCTCAGGTGACCTTTTGACCTCGAGTGACCTTTTGACCTCAGGTGACCTTTTGACCTCGAGTGACCTTTTGACCTCGAGTAACCTTTTGACCTCAGGTGACCGTTTGACCTCGAGTGACCTTTTGACCTCGAGTGACCTTTTGACCTCGAGTAACCTTTTGACCTCGAGTGACCTTTTGACCTCGAGTAACCTTTTGACCTCGAGTGACCTTTTGTCCTCAGGTGACCTTTTCACCTCAGGTGACCTTTTGACCTCGAGTGACCTTTTGACCTCGAGTAACCTTTTGACCTCGAGTGACCTTTTGACCTCAGGTGACCTTTTGACCTCGAGTGACCTTTTGACCTCGAGTAACCTTTTGACCTCGAGTGACCTTTTGACCTCGAGTGACCTTTTCACCTCAGGTGACCTTTTGACCTCGAGTAACCTTTTGACCTCGAGTAACCTTTTGACCTCAGGTGACCTTTTGACCTCGAGTAACCTTTTGACCTCCAGTAACCTTTTGACCTCGAGTGACCTTTTGACCTCGAGTAACCTTTTGACCTCAGGTGACCTTTTGACCTCAGGTGACCTTTTGACCTCGAGTGACCTTTTGACCTCGAGTAATCTTTTGACCTCGAGTAACCTTTTGACCTCGAGTGACCTTTTGACCTCGAGTGACCTTTTGAGGTCGGATGACTCTTTGACCTCGAGTGACCTTTTGACCTCGAGTGACCTTTTGACCTCAGGTGACCTTTTGACCTCCAGTAACCTTTTGACCTCGAGTAACCTTTGACCTCGCGTAACCTTTTGACCTCGAGTAACCTTTTGACCTCAAGTGACCTTTTGACCTCAGGTGACCTTTTCACCTCAGGTGACCTTTTGACCTCGAGTAACCTTTTGACCTCAGGTGACCTTTTGACCTCAGGTGACCTTTTGACCTCGAGTGACCTTTTGACCTCGAGTAACCTTTTGACCTCGAGTGACCTTTTGACCTCGAGTGACCTTTTGACCTCGAGTAACCTTTTGACCTCGAGTGACCTTTTGACCTCGGGTGACCTTTTGACCTCGAGTAACCTTTTGACCTCAGGTGACCTTTTGACCTCGAGTGACCTTTTTACCTCAGGTGACCTTTTGACCTCGAGTAACCTTTTGACCTCAGGTGACCTTTTGACCTCGCGTGACCTTTTGACCTCGAGTGACCTTTTGACCTCCAGTAATCTTTTGACCTCGAGTAACCTTTTGACCTCGAGTGACCTTTTGACCTCGAGTGACCTTTTAACCTCGAGTAACCTTTTGACCTCGAGTAACCTTTTGACCTCGAGTGACCTTTTGACCTGGAGTGACCTTTTGACCTCGAGTAACCTTTTGACCTCAGGTGACCTTTTCACCTCGAGTGACCTTTTGAGGTCGGATGACTCTTTGACCTCGAGTGACCTTTTGTCCTCGGGTGACCTTTTGACTTTGGGGCCCTTTGCTCCCATGAAATTCCACTTTAGACTGTGGATTTCTGACACTAGGTCTTTGATCCCTGCAGTTTGAGTCTTATCCCCTGATTATGTGTATGTGATCTTTGAACTCTGACCTTACTTTTGATCCTTGACACACGACTCTTGACTTCAGACCATTCAGTGCTGACCTCTGACATTTGACAGTGACCTTTGATCCCTTTTATAGGAAATTTCAATACACAGTGTTCTTATTAATATAATTATTATATGTGTTTTTTTATCTACTCCATAGAAAAATGTAAGTTGAAATCTGTACTCAGTCTCATTGTAGTTGCAATACCAGTAATGCAGTGCAGGTGCTGTCACTTGAAGTTAGATTCCAGGTGATTTGATCAGGGTGGTGGGTGGGCCCGGGGTGATTGATCCCTCCCCTTTCCCAGGGGATTATGGGAAGGGGTGGGCGGGGCTCAGGGTATTTGAGCCCCTGTCCCCGGCTAGGGAGCTCATTCCGCTCCAGGATCCCTTCGGTGCTGGTTGTCCGTCGCTCTTTCAGGAGTCGGCAGCTTTTGAGCCGTTGAAGCCACGCGGGCAGACGTCTTAGAAGAAGTAGAGGTGTCCTTTTGAGGTAAGAGCTTTGGGTGCAGCTAAGGTTTAGTAGATACTGTAGTAGAACGGTTGTTTGTCACTGTGTTTCATTTGTTGATTCAGTTTCAGTTGCTTTCCTTTTTCAAGTAATTCCTGACTATGATGAAGATGGAGCGTTGGTTACAGTATGTCATTTTTTATCTGCTCCCTAGAAAATCTGATTTGACATCCATACTGAGTCTCATTGTAGACGCAATAGTAGTAATGCAGTGCAGGTGTTGTTACTTCAAGTGAGATTTCAGGTAATTTGTTAAGGGTGGTGGGCTGGGCCCCGGGGTGATTGATCCCTCCCCTTTCCAGGGGATTGTGGGAAGGGGTGGGTGGGGCTCAGGGTATTTGAGCCCCGGTCCCCGGCTAGGGAGCTCATTCCCCTGCGGGACAGCTTCGGTGCAGGCTCTCGGTCACTCCTTTGGCAGTCGGCAGCTTTTGAGCCGCTTAAGCTACGTGGGCAGATGTGTGAGGAGAAGCGAAGGTGTCTCTTTGAGGTAAGAGCTTTGGGTGCAGCTGAGGTTTAGTAGCAACTATAGCAGAAGGGTTGTTTGTCATTATGTTTCATTTGTTGATTCAGTTCCGGGTGCTTTGCATTTTCCAGTAATTCCTGACGATGATGAAGATGGGGCATTGGTTATAGTATGTCATTTTTTATCTCCTCCTTAGAAAGTCTAAGTTGATATCCATACTGAGTCTCATTGTACGCACAATAGCAGTAATGCAGTGCAGGTGTTGTCACTTGAAGTGAGATTTCAGGTAATTTGTTAAGGGTGGTGGGCTGGGCCCGGGGTGATCGATCCCTCCCCTTTCCAGGGGTTTGTGGGAAGGGGTGGGCGGGGCTCAGGGTATTTGAGCCCCAGTCCCCGGCTAGGGAGCTCATTCAGCTCCGGGACAGCTTCGGCGCCGGTTCTCCGCCGCTCCTTCGGCAGTCGGCAGCTTTTGAGCCGCTTCAGCTACGTGGGCAGACATCTTAGGAGAAGCGAAGGTGTCCTTTTGAGGTAAGAGCTTTGGGTGCAGCTAAGGTTCAGTAGCCGCTGTGGTAGAAGCGTTGTTTGTCATCATGTTTCATTTGTTCATTTTGTTCGAGGTGCTTTGCATTTTCCAATAATTCCTGACTAAGATGAAGATGGAGCATTGTTTTTTGGTTTGCATTGCTGTATTAATAGTTGTTAAAATAATCTCTTCTCCTAGAAGAGTGTCTTGTCTCCAAGACCTTTGCAGCATGAAGCGGCCCCAGATAGATCATTCAAACGTACCTCCTGGAGCTCAGCCAAGGCAAGCAATGACTCGTAGACTGCTACCGATAAATATTATTCGGGTGCCTAATCGTAGACATGTCCTTGCTTTCCTTATTGTAGGTGGTGATGAAGAAAGTGTCAACTGCAGGATGATCCCCGTTAGCTCACGTCGTGTTTTCCTCTATTGAAGATGGATCCGATCCCTCGGCCCTCCAAAAGTTAAGTGGAGGCACGAGGGCTGGGAAGGGGCTGGGAACTGCAGGGAGATTTTAAAGTTCTAAGACGGAAAAGGGCAGTCCAGGAGCAGTCCCCTTTGGGCAGCTAAACGGGGTCAGGGAATTTACAGCGCCACGCCAGCGTGCGCCGGGCAGGGCAGCTCCAGCCCGCGTCCGTTGTCACGTAGTTCGGGAAGCGCGCCTCGCGCCTGTCAGACGATCCTGGGCTACCATTGCGCTCCAGGGGCACGAAAGCCATTTCAAGCGCCATCCCGGGGTCCGGAAAGCCGGTGCCGATCGGGGTAGCACCAATCGGGTGCCGATTTTCTCGTATCGGCAGCCGAAAGGGTGCACGGTTCTTGCATCTTGAACGTTTCCGGTCAGTTGTGTTTTATGGTGCAGTTCTGGGCTGCGACAGCAGCTCTGCTCTCTACCCATCCAGTCTAAGGGATTGGCACTTCTTCCCAGCATCTTGAAGGTTTTAAGTCTTGCAGCAGCTTCTCTGTGCGTTTGCGGCAGAGCTGCCATCTCATAAGGGGCCGTGATGTTTGGCTCCTTTTTTTTCTGGGGTTTCAGTAGAGGCTCCTCGCCTCACTGCTGCCTCCCCGTGGGTTATTTTGATCATTGCAGTCTCTGGTTTGGAGTCGTTTTTGTCGTGCTGCCGTCTCTGTGTGTTTGCGCCGGCGCCGCCGTCTCATAAGGGGCCGTGACATTCGGCTCTTATTTTTTCTGGGGTTGCAGTAGAGGCTCCCTGCCTCACCACTGCCTCCCCAGAGGTTATTTTGATCGTTGCCATCTCTGGTTTGAAGTCATTTTTGTTGTGGAGCATTTTTCGTGCTGCTACTGTCGTGTCATCTATAATGTTGTGTGGAGTGTTTGTCTGTGCACATGCCCATTTGGCTGGAGCTGCTCTGCCTGGAGGTGTAGAGTCAGGAGCGGGAGTTCTAGGAGTCCATGATTCATCTGTGGACACGTTCACCTACGTAGGCCAAGATTGTGCCGTCATCTGGGATGAAGTAGCTGTGGGCAGGGGAGCGGACTGTCCCTTCCCCAGTGTTTTTTGGGACTCAATTAGAGGTTCTCCTGGGATTCCGGAGTAGAAAGCGTACCTGTGGGTTGGGCAAGCTGTTGATGACCTCCTGGGTGACTTGTTGAATAACTCGATTTCAGATGCAGAGGAATGACTTTGCACGAAAGAGCGACGGAGGAGGTGAGCCGCGTGCTGTAAGCAGGTGGGTCGGTGCGTGGGGCCAGAGGGAAGCTGTGCCGTGTGGCTCTCGGTGATCTTGGTTGTTTCTCTGTTTCCTAGGTGTTCCTGTAGACATTGAAGAGCTACCTGGTGATGCAGGAAGATCGCTGTTAGTCTATGTGGCGTTTTCTCTGTTGAAGATGGATTCGGTCCCTTGGCCCTCTGAAAGCTAAGTGGAGGCATGGGGGCTGGGAAAGGGCTGGAAATCACAGAGACAGGGGTAAAGTTTTGGTAAGGGAAAGGGCCGTCCAGGAATAGTCCCCTTTGGGTGGGTAAAGGGCCCAGGGACCTTTACAGAGGGACGGCAGCGTGTGCTGGGCAGGGCAGCTCTACCCTGTGTCTGCGATGTGTAGTTCAGGAAGCCTGCCTTGCACCTGTCCGACTGTCCCGGGGTCTCATTGTGCTCAAGGGGCACAACGTGCATCTGGGGTGCCATCCCAGGATCTGGAATGCCAGTGACAACTGGCTTGGTGCCAGTTGGGTCCTGAATTGTTGTGTCATCAGACGAAAGTGTGGGTGGTGTTTGCATTTCGCGTGTTTCCGGTCAGTTGTGATTTGTGGTGTCATTCTGGGCTGCACCATCAGCAGCTCTGCTCTCTACCCATCCAGTCTAAGGGACTGGCACTTCAAGATGCTGGGAAGAAGTTCTTAGTCTTGCAGGAGCCTCGTGTGTGTGCGCCAGTGCCGCCGTCTCTGTGTGTGTGCGCCAGTGCCGCCGTCTCTGTGTGTGTGCGCCAGTGCCGCCGTCTCTGTGTGTGTGCGCCAGTGCCGCCGTCTCTGTGTGTGTGCGCCAGTGCCGCCGTCTCTGTGTGTGTGCGCCAGTGCCGCCGTCTCTGTGTGTGTGCGCCAGTGCCGCCGTCTCTGTGTGTGTGCGCCAGTGCCGCCGTCTCTGTGTGTGTGCGCCAGTGCCGCCGTCTCTGTGTGTGTGCGCCAGTGCCGCCGTCTCTGTGTGTGTGCGCCAGTGCCGCCGTCTCTGTGTGTGTGCGCCAGTGCCGCCGTCTCTGTGTGTGTGCGCCAGTGCCGCCGTCTCTGTGTGTGTGCGCCAGTGCCGCCGTCTCTGTGTGTGTGCGCCAGTGCCGCCGTCTCTGTGTGTGTGCGCCAGTGCCGCCGTCTCATAAGGGGCTGTGATGTTCCGTCTTTTCTCTGGGGTTGCAGTAGAGGCTCCTCGCTTCACCGCTGCCTCCCTGCAGGTTCTTTTGGTCGATGCAGTTTCTGGTTTGGAGTTGTTCTTGTTACAGACTGGTTTTGGTGCTGTTCATGTGTTGTCTATCATGTTCTGAGGTGTGTCTGTCTGTGCACGTTTTGCTGGAGCTGCTCTGCCCGGAGGCATGGAGTCAGGGGTGGGTGGGTGGAGTTCTAGGGCTGCACAGTTAATCTGTGGTCAAGTTAACCTGCGTAGGGAAAGGTTGTGCAGTCATTTGGGATGGAGTAGCTGTGGGTGGGGGAGCAGACTGTTCCTTCCGCAGTGTTTTAGAGACTCAATTAGAGCTTCTGGTGGGATTCCTCAACACAAAGGAGATCTGTGGGATGGTGGAGCTGTTGATGGGCTCCTGGGTAAGTTGCTGCATAACTTGATTTCAGGTGCAGAGGAATGACTTGTCCTGGAAGAGCCACGGAGGAGGCGAGCTGCGCGCCGTAAGCAGGTGGGTCGGTGCGTGGGGCCAGAGGGAAGCTGTACCACGTGGCTCTTGCTGAGCTTGGTCGTTTCTCTGTTTCGTAGGTGTTCCTGTAGAAGTTGAAGAGGAACCTGGCGATGCAGGAAGATCCCTGTTCGTGCACGTGGCGTTTTCCTCTGTTGAAGATGGATTTGGTCCCTTGGCCCTCTGAAAGCTAAGTGGAGGCACGGGGGCTGGGAAGGGGCTGGGAATCGCAGGGAAGGGGGTAAAGTTCTGGCGAGGGAAAGGGCCGTCCGGGAACCTTCCCCTTGGCGCGGGTAAAGGGCCCGGGGACCTTTACAGAGCCATGCCAGCGTGTGCCGGGCAGGGCAGCTCCAGCCTGTGTTGTCTGCGTTGTGGCGTAGCTCGGGAAGCCTGCCTTGCGCCTGTCAGATGGTCCTGGGCTCTTGTTGCGTTTGAGGGACACGAAAGGCATCTCGGGTGCCGTCCCGGGATCCCGAACGCCGGTGCCGACCGGCGTAGCGCCCATTGGACGCTGGTTTTCTGGCATCAGCAGCCGAAAGCGTGGAGGGTCCTTGCGTTTCGGCCGTTTCTGCGCAGTGGCGTTTGTGGCGTTGTCCTGGGCTGTGCCGGCAGCCGTGCTTTCTACGCATCCAGTCTCAGGGACTGGAACATCAAGATGCTGGGAAGAAGTGCTTAGTCTTGCAGCAGCCTCGTGTGTGTGTGCCAGTCCCGCCGTCTCTGTGTGTGTGTGTGCCAGTGCCGCCGTCTCACAAGGGGCTGTGACGTTCGGCTCTTATTTTTTTTCTGGAGTCAGTAGAGGCTCCTCGCCTCACCGCTGACTCTCTGCAGGTTCTTTTGGTCAATGCAGTCTCTGGTTCGGAGTCATTCTTGTTACAGAGTGGTTTTGATGCTATTGATGTGTTGTCTATAAAGTTCTGAGGTGCGTCTATCTGTGCACGTGCACATTTGGCTGGAGCTGCTCTGCCCGGAGGCGTGAAGTCAGGGGTGGGTGGACAGATCTCTAGGGGTGCACCGTCAATATGTGGACATGTTAACCTGTGTAGGTGGAGGTTGTGTAGTCATCTGGGATGCAGTAGCCGTGGGTAGGGGAGTGGAATGTTCCTTCCCCAGTGGTTTAGAGACCCAATTAGAGCTTCTAGTGGGATTACTGAATAGAAAACAGAGCTGTGGGATGGGCAATCTGTTGATGAGCATCTGGGTGACTTGTTGAATACCTTGATTTCAGATGCAGAGGGACAACTTGGCCCGAAGGAGGGACGGAGGAGACGAGCTGTGTGCCGTAAGAAGGTGGGTAGTTGCGTGCTGTCAGTGGGAAGATGTGCCTTGTGCTTTTATCCTGTGTGCTCGCTCTGCTTAGTGACCTTGTGTTTTTTCGTGTTGCTGTAGATGTTGAGGAGGAACCCGGTGATGCTGGAATATCCCCGTCAGTGCATGTGGTGTTTTCCTCTGTTGAAGATGGATTCAGTCTTTTGGCCTTCTCAAAGCTAAGTGGAGGCTGGGGAGCTGGGAAGTGCAGGGAGTGGGGTAAAGTTCTGTTTGGGGCAAGGGCTATCCAGGAACAGTCCCATTTGGGCAGATGAAGGGTCTAGGGCATTTCACAGTGCGATGCCAGCGTGTGCCGGGCAGGGCAGCTCCAGCCTGTGTCTGTGTTTTGGTGTAGTTCGGGAAGCCTGCCTTGTACCTGTCAGATGATTCTGGTGTCTCATTGTGTTCGAGGGGCACAAAAGGCACCTCTGGTGCCGTCCCCGGATCTGGAACACCGGTGCCAATTGGCATAGAGCCAATTGCCACTGGTTTTCTTGTATCAGCAGCTGGAAGTGTGGCAGGTCCTTGCGTTTTGGATGTTTCTGGTCAGTTGTGTTTTATGCTGTCTTTGAGGGCTGCCTTGGCAGCTCTGCTCTCTACCCATCCAGTCTCAGGGACTGGCATTTCTTCCCAGCATCTTGAAGTTTGTAAGCAGCGCCGCCGTCTCTGTGTGTGCGTGTGCCAGCGCCGCCGTCTCTGTGTGTGCGTGTGCCAGCGCCGCCGTCTCATAAGGGGCCCTGATTCTTGGCTCCTTTGTTTTCTGGGGTCGCAGTGGAGGCTCCTTGCTACACCACTGCCTCCCTGCAGGCTCTTTTGATGGATGCGTGTTGGTTTGGAGTCTTTCTCATTTTTGGGTGTTTTCGGTGCCGTTGCTGTCGTGTCGTCTATAACATGCTGCAGAGCGTCTGTCTGCGCGGGTGTGCATTTGGCTGGAGCTGCTCTGCCCGGATGTGTGGAGTCAGGGGCGGGTGGGTGGAGCTCTGGGAGACTCCGGTTCTTCTGCTGATGTGTTAAATTGCGTGGGCAGAGGTTGTGGGGTCATGTGGGATGGAGTTGCTGTGGGCGGGGGAGTTGATGGTCCTTTCAGTGGTGTTTTGCAGTTCTTACTAAGAACATTGACTAGTGTTTTCTGTGTTGTGCTGTTTTTTCAGTCATGAAGTGTGTTTTAATGAAATCTTTTTTTTTGTTTCCTTTGCAGGTGATCCCATTGTTAATTTGGGTCTCTTACTTATCCCAAGGCATTTTGCTAGGCTATGTAACACTCAGTTGTAGCCTTTTTTGATGCTCAGAAAAGCAGCTACAGACTCTGATCAACACCCGTGAGATAAGGCCCGCTTTACTCTTCTGTGAAGAAATAGGCTTCTTTCAGTGAAAACGCCACATTCAAGGCCGCAAGGAAGCTCCTACGGGTGGTGAACAAAATCTCCAGCTGTGGGGAGCCAAGTCCCGTGTGAGGTCAGCGCAAAGGATCCACCGAGAGGCAAGAAGACCACAGAGTCAGCTATCGCTGTTGGCTTGAATCATGGTGTAGAGGGGTCGGTGAATAGTTTGTAAGAGTATAAATACCCAGGTATTTCTATGCTTGGCCGGGACTTTAGCAGAAGTAGCAGCTCCAGTCAGTCTTCCCACTGTACTGTTTTGTTAGGTTAGCGATTTACATGGTTTTTGCCTGAGAGTTTGCCCCAATAGATCAAGGATTGAGGCTGAAACCCACCCATCCCCACGCTCCCAGACGGGAGTTAGGGATGTTGAGGTCTAGAGCGATGCAGTTCTGAAATTCAGGCTAAGTGATACAAGGAATGAGGTGTACATGTACAATCCTTTGGCCGTATGTAAATATAATATCTTAGGTGTTTCCCGTATTCCCTGAGAGTCCGGGAGGCAAACTGCGGATCCGGTGCGGGGCTAAGTTCGGATCCAGCCGCACCTAGACTCCCCATCGCGGAGGAGTTTAGAAAGCAAGGGGGTCCGTTCCGCACCTCAGGACTCCACGGCAAGGCCTTAGTCTAGCTTTTGGCATCTCCCGTTCACAGACTTCACTTTGAATCAAGTTTGAGCTGATTTTGATCAGCATGTTTTGTCCACTTAGCAAGTAATAGCGTCCCTCGCCGTCACTTTCCACGATGTCATGATTGGGCAGCCATGGAAGAATAGGTCACCGTGGTCAGGAACCATATGAAGGATGACAAGGCAATTAAGCTAATTGTCAAGAAAGGAAAACAGTGTGCACTTGAGGCAGGTACTGAAAAGGGTTCAAGCAGTAGATATGCTGCATGTTGGGATACCATGAAACCCTAAGGGAATGTAGCTTGGGGTTTTAGTTTTTTTTCCTTGGAGGTTCAAGTTTTTTTTCCTTTTCAGGTAAATTCCAAAGGTAGAGAATAAAAGAAGCCCCATCTGGGGAGTTTTACTCCCGCCGTCCAGGTTTTCTTTACCCCGGTCCCAGCCGCTCCGTGAGGCGAAGTTAATTCTCAAAGTATGGACGGAGGTCTGGCTGGGACCGGGGTTTAGGCAGGCGGGGTGAGTTTAGAGAGCGCCGGGAATGGTGTTTCCGAGGGGCAACGCAGAGATGGGGCGAAGGCAGAGGGAGAGAATGGCACAGAATGGGTGCGGTGTTGTCGGTAGGCGAATGAGTGGTGTGTTAGAGTGATGTGATCTGGTAATATTGTGGTTTGGGGTTGTAGTTATTTGTTCTTGCTCGTTAATGGTTTTCCCCTTTCAGCTATATTTCAAATTTAAAATAGAATAAAAAAACCCCAGCTGGGGGATTTTTTTTTTTTTCCCCCCGGCTGGGTTTTTTTTCCCCCGGTCCCGGCCGCTCTGCGAGGCGATGTTCATCGCCAAGGTTTGGCCGCGGACGCCCACGGGGCCGGGGTTTTGGCAGGCAGGGTCATTTTCGAGGCTCCCGGGAACAGTGTTCCCGAGGGGTGACACAGACGCAGGGTGAGGGCACGAGCTGGGGGAATGGCTGGTGGGTGAGCGTGCGGTGGGTTTGTTATCCTAGCGAGTGGTGTGGTTTAGCTGTGTGATCTGGTATGATTGTGTTTTGGGGTTGTGGGTTTTTGTCTTTTCAGGTTACTGTTTTATTCTTTTCAGCTAAATTTAAAATTTTAAACAAAATAAAAAAACCCCAGCCGGGGGATTTTTTTTTTTTTTTCCCCCGGCTGGGCTTTTTTTTCCCCGGTCCCGGCCGCTCAGCAACGCGATGTTCATCGCCAAGGTTCGGCCGCGGGCGTCCACGGGGCCGGGGTTTTGGCAGGCAGGGAGCGTTTAGAGACTCCCGGGAACGGCGTTCCCGAGGGGCGATGCAGACGCATGGCGAGGGCAGGAGCTGGGGGAAAGGGTGTCGGGTGAGCGCATGGTGGGTCTGTTATCTGAGCGAGTGGTGAGGTTTAGCTGTGTGATCTGATACGATTGTGTTTTGGGGTTGTGGGTTTTTGTCCTTGCAGGTTAATGGTTTTTCCCTTTCAGCCAAATATACAATTTAAAATAGAATAAAAAAAACCCCAGCCGGGGGATTTTTTTTTTTTCCCCCGGCTGGGTTTTTTTTTTCCCCGGTCCCGGCCGCTCAGCGAGGCGATGTTCATCGCCAAGGTTTGGCTGCGGGTGCCCACGGGGCCGGGGTTTTGGCAGGCAGGGTCATTTTCGAGGCTCCCGGGAACGATGTTCCTGAGGGGCGATGCAGACGTGGGCCGAGGGCACAAGCCGGGGGAACGGCTGCCAGGTGAGCAGGTGGTGGGTTTGGTATCTGGGTGAGTGGTGCGGTGCAGCTGTGTGATGTGGTACGATTGTGTTTTGTGGGTCTAGGTTTTATTTTGCAGGGTTTTTTTAATTTACCTGAAAAGGAAAGAAAAGAAGAATAAAATAGATTACAGAAATCCCATTCTGGGGATTCCCTCTCTGTGTGTCCATCCAGCACCCTCAGGAGCATGTTTTATCCCAGGTGCACAGCGCTTGGTGTGGTTTAGTTAATTGCCAAGGTTCAGATTACGGTCAGTCTGGGATGGTGGTTTTAGAGGCAGGGTTATGGTTGAGGCTCCCAGGAACAGTTTTTCCAGAGACAGTCGTTCGGGTTCTAGCGACAGTTGGTCCTTATTAGGAGGCCCGTTTAGGGAAAGGTCCCAGGAAGGCGGTTTCAATCAGTTGAGGAGTAGCGTGGGTAAAAGGCCCAGGACAGGGACAGGGTAGCGTTGGGAGCGTGTTATCCTTTGTAACGGGATGTGAGAAATTCTGTGAGAAATGCTGCGAGAAAGATCAGTTGGATTTTCTGTGTTGTGTCATAATGGTAATACCTCCAATGTGTAATCAATGTGTGTTTATTTGGGCGATCCTTTGCAATGAGATGATGTACAAGAGTGACAAATGCTGTAATGCCTCTGTACTTGAAGTGATGATATTCTCTGTAGCCTTATGCAATGTGATGCATTATGTCTAAAAGCTGTAATATGGAGGAGTTTTTCAGGTTATGGGAATTGTGTTAATGCAACAGTGCAAAGGAAACCTGTTTGTAATCTGTTGGCTCAGATCAAATAGAGGTCATTATGATGTTGTAATATTTGGTTTGAAGAGGTTGGTCTTATCTAAGGGCTGTGACAAAGGTAATAAAGTAGATGTTCCTTTTTGTGGTCCCGTGTCTTTTTTGGTTCGAGAGGAGGATGGCTGGACATTTTGCCCAAGTACCTGAGTCTGAGAGCATGGGGATGGTGATGGTGAGCATGTGCTGGACTTTGTCTTTGTCTGTGTCAGTGTATGTGTGTGTTGGACTTTGTCTCTGTCTGTGTGTGTGTAGCACTTTGTCTCTGTCTTGTGTGTATGTGTAGGACTTTGTTTCACTCTTCTGTGTGTGTGCATTGGACTTTGTCTCTGTCTGTGTGTGCATTGGACTTGGTCTCTGTCTTGTCTGTGTGTGCATTGGACTTGGTCTCTGTCGTGTGTGTGTGTAGGACTTGGTCTCTGTCTTGTGTGTGTGTGTGTGTAGGACTTGGTCTCTGTCGTGTGTGTGTGTGTGTGTAGGACTTGGTCTCTGTCATGTGTGTGTGTGTGTGTGTAGGACTTGGTCTCTGTCATGTGTGTGTGTGTGTGTAGGACTTGGTCTCTGTCATGTGTGTGTGTGTGTGTAGGACTTGGTCTCTGTCTTGTGTGTGTGTGTGTGTGTAGGACTTGGTCTCTGTCTTGTGTGTGTGTGTGTAGGACTTGGTCTCTGTCTTGTGTGTGTGTGTGTGTAGGACTTGGTCTCTGTCTTGTGTGTGTGTGTGTGTGTGTGTGTAGGACTTGGTCTCTGTCTGTGTGGGTGTAGGACTTGGTCTCTGTCTGTGTGGGTGTAGGACTTGGTCTCTGTCTTGTGTGGGTGTAGGACTTGGTCTCTGTCTTGTGTGGGTGTAGGACTTGGTCTCTGTCTTGTGTGGGTGTAGGACTTGGTCTCTGTCTTGTGTGTGTGTGTAGGACTTGGTCTCTGTCTTGTGTGTGTGTGTAGGACTTGGTCTCTGTCTTGTTTGTGTGTGTGTGTGAATTTGAGTGGAATGAAAGTTTAGGTTGAATGTGTTTGAGTGTGCTGTTATGGTAGTGTTTGTTTTGGATAGCATATAGAATTTTTAGAGTTAGTTTCCAATACAAGGTATTGGATTTTAGAGGTGCAGCAGTAGGGCTTCTGATGCTCAAGGGGAGTCTTAAAAAAGAAATAAAAAAATCAATAAATAAAGTACTCCCCTTGAGCATCAGAAGCCCTACTGCTGCACCAGACTTATTATTTTTATTGTTTTATACACCAATATATACTCCAAACACAGAACAATAAACACACATAATCCACATTTGCATGACCAGGGGGACAAATCCCTAATTAAGCAAACACCACAAGCACTTAATTAGAGACGACTCCTCCTGGTCATGCAAATCATAAACAAATTATGCAAATAACCTAATTAAATATGCAAATTAGGCAAAAAATTTTTTTGACACCTCCACAACAAATCACTACAAACACCAACACACACGAAAAAAACTAAACCACATCAACAAATGCACAACACAGTCACACATATGCAAATGAGACAAACACCTAAATAAACTAAACACAATAAAATACAAAAAACATAAAACACTCATTCACCTAACATAAATAAAAACAAAAAACATAACATAAAAACAAATCAACAAAACACATGAAAACACACTACACAAAAACACAAACTAACAAATCAAAACAAACAAACAAAACATAACAAAAAATCAGCACAACCAACACACTCATATAACACCACATACAAATCACTAAACATACAAAATAACAAACACAAACAAAAACAAAATCAACAACAAACACTACAAAACAAAATGAAACAAAAGACACATTCCAACCTTCCATTACCACAAAAACAAATAAAGAAAAACACAAAACCTATCCACACAAAATAGCAAAACAAAACACAAACCGCACTCTACAACTAACACTACACATAAAACTACCAAAACACAATGAACTGCAAACAATACATCAGACAATACTTGACATCACAAA